>NC_090239.1:1240000-1372500 GCF_024489055.1 Chanodichthys erythropterus | reverse complement strand
TTATTATTACTTATATTAGTCTGTAAGTAAGTACTATTTAATAAATAACTGATATTGCATATAAATTATTTTTGGAGCAACCCAACCAGTCAAAAAAAAAAAAAAAGTGTAACTTTGCCAAATAAATGTTTGGATTATGTCACATCTCGAGTGATTCTATGAAAGTTACTTCCATTTTTAGACTTTAAATCACACATTCATACATTTCTGTTTTGATAGGCTATTTTAAGTTAACCATTTCAAACTTGACAGCATTGGTCAGTGATGTGATGTCATGTTTCATTAATGTGTTCATTCCGTGTTGTTCACACGATTCACCGGTGACCTGTGATCTCACCAACTACTGTTAGAATTGTACAGAGCGCCACACGACATGCAAGAAAAAAGTAAATTGTGTGCACGATTTACTGATTCGTTCCCTCAATTTATAAATCCTGCACATGATTTACTGATTCGTTCTGTCGATTTATAAATCCTGCACATGATTTACTGATTCGTTCTGTTGATTTATAAATCCTGCACATGATTTACTGATTCGTTCTGTCGATTTATAAATCCTGCACATGATTTACTGATTCGTTCTGTCGATTTATAAATCCTGCACATGATTTACTGATTCGTTCTGTCGATTTATAAATCCTGCACATGATTTACTGATTCGTTCTGTCGATTTATAAATCCTGCACATGATTTACTGATTCGTTTTGTCGATTTATAAATCCTGTGCACAATTTACTGATTCGTTCTGTCGATTTATAAATCCTGCGCACAATTTACTGATTCATTCCCTCGATTTATAAATCCTGCACATGATTTACTGATTCGTTCTGTCGATTTATAAATCCTGCACATGATTTACTGATTCGTTCTGTCGATTTATAAATCCTGTGCACAATTTACTGATTCGTTCTGTCGATTTATAAATCCTGCGCACGATTTACTGATTCATTGCCTCGATTTATAAATCCTGCACATGATTTACTGATTCATTCCCTCGATTTATAAATCCTGCACATGATTTACTGATTCATTCCCTTAATTTATAAATCCTGCACATGATTTACTGATTCGTTTTGTCAATTTATAAATCCTGCACATGATTTACTGATTCGTTCTGTCGATTTATAAATCCTGCACATGATTTACTGATTCGTTCTGTCGATTTATAAATCCTGTGCACAATTTACTGATTCGTTCTGTTGATTTATAAATGCTGCGCACAATTTACTGATTCATTCCCTCGATTTATAAATCCTGCACATGATTTACTGATTCGTTCTGTCGATTTATAAATCCTGCACATGATTTACTGATTCGTTCTGTCGATTTATAAATCCTGTGCACAATTTACTGATTCGTTCTGTCGATTTATAAATCCTGCGCACGATTTACTGATTCATTCCCTCGATTTATAAATCCTGCACATGATTTACTGATTCGTTCTGTCGATTTAGAAATCCTGCGTATGATTTACTGATTCATTCCCTCGATTTATAAATCCTGCGCATGATTTACTGATTTGTTCCCTCGATTTATAAATTGTGTGCATGATTTACTGATTCATTCCCTCGATTTATAAATCCTGCGCATGATTTACTGATTTGTTCCCTCGATTTATAAATTGTGTGCATGATTTACTGATTCATTCCCTCGATTTATAAATCCTGCGCACGATTTACTGATTCATTCCCTTGATTTATAAATCCTTCACATGATTTACTGATTCATTCCCTTGATTTATAAATCCTGCGCACGATTTACTGATTCATTCCCTCGATTTATAAATCCTGCATGCGATTTACTGATTTGTTCCCTTGATTTATAAATTGTGTGCATGATTTACTGATTTGTTCCCTCGATTTATAAATTGTGTGCATGATTTACTGATTCATTCCCTCGATTTATAAATTCTGCGCATGATTTACTGATTTGTTCCCTCGATTTATAAATTGTGTGCATGATTTACTAATTCTTTCCCTCGATTTATAAATTGTGTGCATGATTTACTGATTCATTCCCTCGATTTATAAATCCTGTGCATGATTTACTGATTCATTCCCTCAATTTATAAATCCTGCGCATGATTTACTGATTCATTCCCTCGATTTATAAATTGTGTGCATGATTTACTGATTCATTCCCTTGATTTATAAATTGTGTGCATGATTTACTGATTCTTTCCCTCGATTTATAAATTGTGTGCATGATTTACTGATTCTTTCCCTCGATTTATAAATTGTGTGCATGATTTACTGATTCATTCCCTCGATTTATAAATCCTGCACGCGATTTACTGATTCTTTCCCTCGATTTATAAATTGTGTGCATGATTTACTGATTTATTCCCTCGATTTATAAATCCTGCACGCGATTTACTGATTCATTCCCTCGATTTATAAATTGTGTGCATGATTTACTGATTCATTCCCTCGATTTATAAATTGTGTGCATGATTTACTGATTCTTTCCCTCGATTTATAAATTGTGTGCATGATTTACTGATTCTTTCCCTCGATTTATAAATTGTGTGCATGATTTACTGATTCTTTCCCTCGATTTATAAATTGTGTGCATGATTTACTGATTCATTCCCTCAATTTATAAATCCTGCGCACGATTTACTGATTCATTCCCTCGATTTATAAATCCTGTGCATGATTTACTGATTCATTCCCTCGATTTATAAATCCTGTGCATGATTTACTGATTCATTCCCTCGATTTATAAATCCTGCACGCGATTTACTGATTCTTTCCCTCGATTTATAAATTGTGTGCATGATTTACTGATTCATTCCCTCGATTTATAAATTGTGTGCATGATTTACTGATTTGTTCCCTCGATTTATAAATTGTGTGCATGATTTACTGATTCATTCCCTCAATTTATAAGTAATGCGCATGATTTACTGATTCGTTCCCTCAATTTATAAATTGTGTGCATGATTTACTGATTCATTCCCTCGATTTATAAATCCTACACACAATTTACTGATTTATTCCCTCGATTTATAAATCATGAAGATGATTTACTGATTCATTCCATCGATTTATAAATCATGCTCACTATTTACAAATTAGTAAATAGTCGCATGATTTAACCTACTATTTTTCCCCCTGCATGTCATGTGCAGGGCTCCGTAGTATTGATATAAACTGCAGGAAGAATTATGAAGTGTGCACAAGATAAAGTGTTGACTGTGTCAGTGCCTCACATGTACAGTATGTGCTTCTGATCTTATACCGCCGTCTAGTGGTTGAATATGAATACTGCACTGAGTGAATGCATTTTTATATATGATCTTTATTACAGATATTCTAAGCAGCTGCATTAGTGACATTACTCTCCTGAGTGAGGGACTTCCTGTGAGTGATGTCACCGTCCATCTGAGAGTCGCTCTGACCTCTGATGACCCGATGAAATCAGTTTCTGTAATGCAGCTTTACCCCTCAACAGCTGGACTGGATTTACTGTTACAATGAAAATGACTTAGTCATACTGACATTTTACAAACTTTTTGTCCCAGTGGTATATTATAATGGAAGCCAGTGAGTGTGTGTATCGGTGTGATGTGCAGTGATTATATGTGTGTTTAAATAGAGTGTGTAAATTCAGGGTGTGTTTATTTTGACTGTTCATGGAGTGTGAATATATTACTCAAGGAGATTAAGCATGTCATATGTGCTAATAAAACAAAGAGAATCTTCTGAAACAACACTTACTGTCAGACCAGAACTTTATATAGAGCTATATACTGTGTATAAATATGGTATTTCATACAATAATATTAACTATATGGTATTTTAACACAATACTTGTTTATTGGCCTAATAATTAGCTTGGCCATTATCATTGAGAAATAAATAGTTACACAACAACATCTAAATTACACAATAACAGAAATGAAAGCACTGTACAAATGCCACTGAATGTTTCAAGAACTATGTAAAATAATATGTTTGTAAACATTATTAGCTCTAGTGTCATATCTTGGCAATAGAATGGAAAATCAGAATGATCTAGTGACCCTTCATCACTCCAGCTGCTCTTATTGCCTCATCTGTGATCTCCTCATCCTCAGAGAGCGTGTGACTGATTAATGCAGCGCGTGTCCAGCAGGTGTCGCTGTAATAAAGCAAAAATCTCACATGATTACCATTAGATAGATGTTACAGGAGCAGAGGAAAATGAGTCAAATCGTACCCTACTGTGACCATGTTGAGAAACACTGCGACAAAAACACACACTAGTTACAAACAACAGTCCACATGAAAATGAGGGAGAAAGAACATTTCAACTCTGTCCAACTTTTCCAAAGGCCATTAAAAAAGTTTCTTGTGATGCATAATCTCCTGAAAAAATACAAACCAACCTTCAAATCCTACAGAATCCATGTGTATACACACACACACACACACACACACACACACACACACACACACACACACACACACACACACACACACACACACACACACACACACACACACACACGGGTCAAAGACATTTAGATGTCTGCATCAATAGAGATTTACAAAAGTGATTTCATATCCATAGAAAGCACATTAAATGCAAGTAAAACATCTACTTTTAAAGTTTCAAATAAGTTTTGGGAGAATTAAATGTCAAAATGTGGGTGAAATAATGTTCCATTGTCATTCAGTGTAACACTTATTTAAGTAAAAATTGAAACACTTATTCTCATTTATTGCATTTTAATTAAGTAAAAAAAGTCTTGCTGACAAATGGGCAAAACTTGTAAAAAAAAAAAAAAAAAGTAAAATTACAAGTAATTAACATTTGGGGTAAAAGTAATTAGTCTTTAATATGGTTTTTGTTGTAAATATCCCTGACAGGATTGTTACACTGAATGACATTTTTTAGTTTTTTTCTTCTGTAAATCATGGTAAAAATTTATAATATTTAATTTTTGCTCAGAAAAACAAACAAACAAAAAAAAAAATTAACCAGAAACCATTCTAATGTATAGAAAATTAACAACAACAATTCGAAGCTGTATAACACTTGTTTTGATGATTGAATTTTCTTGCATATGAATGAATAAAATAAAATGCAATAAAAAAAACAGCTGTGTATGTTTAGCATTTTTGGGATTTTATAAATATAATATGCACGTTTATATTATTATATTTGACAGCAGATATTTACATTCAACAACACAATAACAGTACAGTATTTACACAAATGTCCTGTTCATAATTTGTCCCCGTTGATTCCTCCTCTATCAGTTGCAATATTTTGCTCTCAATGTTCATGAAAAAATCCTTAAAGTAGTGAAAACAGCTGAAAACTGAAAGTATAAAGAGGGGGAGTGACTGAAGAGAGAGAGAGAGAGAGAGAGAGAGAGAGAGAGTTGTGGCATGATTTGTTTGCTGATCAGAGCCAATAGAAAGCTCGCAGGGTGATAAGATCCACATGCGAGTGAAGGAGAAGAGCCAGAAACGAGAGTTCAAACAAACAGAGAAAGAGAGAGAGAGAGATTTATAGAGTCACCTCGAGAAATCAGCATCAGAGTCTCGGAGAATCCCTCAGAAAGTCTCTCAGTCGGGAATCACAGACTCCTGAGGAACCTCCATCTTCTCCTCCATGGGCTTCATCATCCGCGTCCCCCTGCGTCTCTGACCGCGCACGCCTCGAGGTGAGTCCGGGAGATGTGTGGAGAGCTGCTGATCTGTGAGTGTGTGTGTGTGTGTGTGAGTGTGTGTGTGTGTGTGATCCGATTACTGTGTTTCTGCGGGTGGTGAGCGCGCGCACCAGCACTGTCGGGTAAAGAGGATTTGTGGAGCCTTGCGCAGCGTTTCTGATTCTGTTTGTGAGTCACACACTCCATCCTTCACTTTTAGCCACACAAATATTGCTATGGTTTTATAATTAATAATCATGCTTCTGATTAGAGCCGATGATCGGCTGGTATTTGAGGTTATGAGCAGCATCAGTATTAATCATCAGCTGCTTGACAGATTAACACGTGACTAATAAACTTCCAAAATCCACTGACAATCTTTAAAGTTTCATTTGGATGTTCCTCTAACAGTTTTTGAATGTTGCTGCTTGTTTCAGAGAACATTCAAATGTAACATTCTTATGATGACTGAAGAATGATACAATACAATGGAATGTTCACTTAACGTTCGAATAACCAAGACTTTTGAATATTTAAAAATAACTTCTAACGTTCTAAGAACATCGGCTGCGATACATTTTAAAGTCTTTGTTTCTACAGCGCTTTATACAAGACAGATTCACAGTAATAAACAGAGTTAATGTTGTAAAATTAAGTTTTTAATGCTTAATTATTTTAAGTTGAGTGCATCTCATTTACTGTCATTAAACTGTCACATCTTCATCATCATCATCACTGTGCTTGAACACAAATGCTGAACTGAATGTGCAGTTCTTTATGAACTGAGAGAGACGGATCAAAGACATCAAGATCTCATGAAGAGCAAATCTACAGCTCATGAACATCAAACACGTGTCAATCAGCAGAGGACAGAATCAGAATGGAATTAATAGAGTTGACTAAAGATGAAACCTTCGCTCAAAATCACTGATATTTCCCATATTTCTGAAATCAGATACTCGTTTAAATATTTCAATCATAACTAGACAATGAATGAACATTCAGCTTTCAGTAAACTGATTGATCAGCCTTTAAACAAACAATTTATGTCTTTATACACTAAAAAATGCTGGGTCAAAAACAACCCAAGTTAATGGACAAACCCAGCGATTGGGTTAAACCTTTTATTTAACTCAACTATTGTTTAAAAATGACTCTTTCTTGCTTAAAATGAACCCAAAATATGCTGTAAATTAACATTAATACGTTTAATAAATAAAAAACATTAAATAGCTTATTAATAAATGTTCACCTTTTGATTATTATTGTCTCCTCTAGTAATTGTGTCTTATTTTTAATTTCCAACATATTTTGGGTTCATTTTAAGCCAGACATATACAAACAAACATTTAACCCAATCTCTGGGTTTGTCCATTTTTCAACCCAGCGTGTTTAAGAGTGTGTATATTTCACTGCATGCACATACATTGGAATGGTTACATTAGCAGAAACTAAGTTTTTCAGCTGGTGGCAATTACATGTGAGTGTGTGTTTTAGGTGACAGGAGTGTATTGCGGTCCTGCGCTGGAGTCTGTCCGCCGCTCTGAACATTAACTCTGTTGTGAAAGCAAATGAACTGGAAGCTCCGCCACTTTCACAGCGCTGTGATGGACTTTGATAACATGCAGTTCATTTTCGCAGACGGCATGTGCAGCGTGTGTCTGACAGACTGACTGATTGGCTTTTAAAAGCGTGTTATTAAGAGAACGGAAATATGTGCATCGCAGAAGAAGCTTTCTTCACTAACAGTGTTTGTGTTTTGAATCACATCTGAGCAGTTCCATTCAAGATAAAGAGTTTTGGCACACTAAATCTTGACTTTTTGCTGTTATAAAATGCTAGTGTGCAGAAGTATTAAACATGATAACTGGAATACTGAAAGTCTAATTACAGGCTCAGAGTGAATTAATGTGTGGCTCATCCAATATATTTGTATATTATGTCAAATGTGGTTTTGTGTCACTTCCTGTGACCCCAGCCATCTTCCTCGACCCTTAACAAAGGTCACGCCCTTTCCTTTTCCCTCAAATGGCTCCTGACCCCTGCTAACCCGCACATTGAGAAGGATTGGCTTTCTGTCCAGATCTCCAGTGCCGTCTCACTTTCAGATAAAGACACATCTGCTTCCGTCATCCAGAGGATTTGCTCATTTTTATCCAGACTCATGCTGATTCAAATCTATTGTTGTGGGAACCTTAAAGGGTTAGTTCACCCAAAAATTTAAATTCTGTCATTTATTACTCTCCCTCATGTCGTTTCACACCCGTAAGACCTTCGTTCATCTTCAGAACACAAATTAAGATATTTTTGATGAAATCCGATGGCTCAGTGAGGCCTCAGCAATGACATTTCCTCTCTCAAGATCCGTTAATGTACTAAAAACATGTTTAAATCAGTTCATGTGAGTACAGTGGTTCAATATTAATATTATAAAAGCCATGAGAATATTTTTGGTGCGGCAAAAAAACAAAATAACGACTTATTTAGTGATGGGCGATTTCAAAACACTGCTTCAGGAAGCTTTACGAATCTTTTGTTTTGAATCAGTGGTTTGGAGCACTGCCAAAGTCACGTGTACTATTGAAATTTTGAAGCCTCGTTTACTGAAATCACGTGACTTTGGCAGTGCTCCAAACCACTTATTCAAAACAAAAGATTCGTAAAGCTTCCTGAAGCAGTGTTTTGAAATCACACAACACTAGATATTGTTGAAAAATCGTTTTTTTGTTGCACAAAAAGTATTCTTGTCGCTTTATAATATTAAGGTTGAACCACTGTATTCATATGAACTGTTAAATATGTCTTTAGCAGCTTTTGGATTTTATCAAAAATATCTTAATTTGTGTTCCGAAGATAAACAAAGGCCTTAGTTCACCCAAAAATGAAAATTATCCCATGATTTACTCACCCTCAAGCCATCTTGGGTGTATATGACGATCTTTCAGACGAACACAATCTGAGATATGTTTCAAAATATTCTGGCTCTTCCAAGCTTTATAATGGGAGTGAATGGGGGCCGAGATTTAGAATCCCAAAATCCCAAAAACCATACGACTCCAGACGGTTAATAAAGACCTTCTGAAGCAAAATTCTCGTTTTAGACTTCTAATTCATGATTGTTTTGATCTATCTTCTGTCAGAGATCACTCTTCCGCCGGAACTAAACCAGTGTAAAGTTATAAATATGGATTTTTTCTTACAAAAACCCATCACTTCACTTCAGAAGGCCTTTATTAACCCCCTGGAGTCGTATGGATTACTTTTATGATGGATGAATGCTGGATGAATTTTTGGGCTTCAAAATCTCGCCCACCATTATAAAGCTTGGAGGAGCCATGATATTTTTTAATATAACTCTGATTGTGTTCGTCTGAAAGAAAATCATATTCATCTAGGATGGCTTGAGGGTGAGTAAATCATGGGATAATTTTCATTTTTGGGTGAACTGTCCCTTTAAGCTTGGGAAATAGCTTTTATATACATAGACAAAATCTACAGAGAGTCTAAGAGAGAAACACTTCTGACAGGTCAATTAAAGACTGAAGGACTAAATCAAATAGAAGATCCTGCTGGATTCCTGGAGTTTCCCCCGTCAGCCGAAGACACTCAAGGGCCGCGGAGACACATTTCCAGTCATTGACTCCTGAACACGGCTTCAGTGACGCTGTAAGTCTTGTGCAACAGAACAGAGAGAGACGAGGAGGAGTGTAAGAGGTCGTGAGATTTATGAGGCGTCTGCGATATCAAACTCCGCCGAACACCAGCGGCTCCCGAACGTTTAAGCAACGACTCGCATTCATCATCTTTGTGCAAACAGCCCAAGTTTTTCCGAGCAGCTAGTGTAGATTCCTAATGTGGACGAGATGGAGGAGTCAGGGTTCAGAAAGGAAAAACAAAAGCCCGTCATTCCTGGAGATTTCTAATCAAGAGCAGGAAAAACTTGAAAAAGGAAGGTTCAACCTTGACGCTCTCTGGAAGGAAACCAAGGAGCTTTGATTCATGAAAAAGAGCCGCTTTGTAAATATTTCATTTATGGGAATGATTCACTCACATTTGTTTTTCCTTCCGGCGATGCCACATCTGTGCTAAAGATGTCCGCCGTGATTGACGGATGGCTTTCTCTCGCGCCAGAGTCGTCGTAGCTCTCCTGACTGCAGGCGAAGTGACAAATTAAAGTTAATCTGTGACTTCCTGTCTTCACAGGAAACAGTCGGGGTGAAACTCTTCGACCCCAGAGATCACTTTAGAGATGCTGAAGAACATGAGGAGGGATTTGATTAAACTGACCCATCATAATTAGTCATATGGAGGATATTCACAATATATGTGTGTGCTTTATTTATTACGGGTTCAAGCTTGTATCGCTGAAACTCTATTGTAATTGTTCAAATTTCCAAGGCATTTTCCATTAAAAGTGATCAGACCAAACAGTAAGTCGTAGAGACTTGAAAATTTGAGGGCTGGTACTACTCACACCATCTACAGCGCCACCAAGGCTTGCCCCGATCAGCCTGATAGCTCCTAATAACTCCAAAACCGCTGGAAAAATCCTTTGCTTAAGATGGACAAAATGCCATTCTGGTAAAATGTTCAGGTATTTTGGATTTTTTTGAAAAACCCTTTGAGAACTAGTCCTAGGTTTTTGACCCGATCGGAACCAAACCAAACCAGTGAAGCAAGATTATCTGGAGTCTGATTGTCAGTAATTAGCAAAAAAAGTTGAAATTTCGATACACGGTTTCTAAGGGCCGCCAAAACGTTTGAAGTGGGCGGAGCCACTTTCACTAAAATGGCTATAACTCATGAACGGAATGAGATATTTTCACCAAAATTGGCACACGTATGTATGGGCTCAATTTTTGGTCATGTGAAAAAAATCATGGCGATTGGCCACTTGGTGGCACTATAACAGGAAAAAGAACCTAAAAATGGCTATACCTACTTGGCCGTTAATCAGATTAACTTGAAAATTGGCATGCAGTGTCTTTCTCCAAGGTGCCATGATTGTCTATGAGGACATTAACATCTCAAAAAACTTGTCCGCCATTGGCCAATGAATTTTGAGCAGCAAGGTTTATGGAGGCCTATCAAAACGAAACTTGCTGAGCCTGTTTGACTAACGGCCCTAGAAGCCTGTGAGAAATTCAAAAGAAATTGGCCACCGGGGGGTGCCTTCATGTTTTTCACGTGCATCAAAGATCGTATATATCACATGATTTTTCGCACACACCCATGAAATTCATACCACATGGTAGAACTCCTCATTCTGAGCAACTTTGCCTCTAGGACCGCCGCTGTCCATCGAATTGTTCGTTAAATATTGGAGATTATTTCAAAAGCCTACTTTGGCAAACTAAGTTTTTTTTCTCGGGAACAAATTCTCTGAACTCTCCGAGTCAATATTTATTTATTTATTTTTGATAAAAACTATGGCCTTTGGATGGCTATAGCAGGATAATTTAGAAAATTGGCATGGCCAAGTCTACCCAAAAGCCAATCATTCCTAAATGAAAACTCAGAACTTGGCATCATTACATGAGCATGTGCGGCACATGATTCTAAAGAAGTATGGAAACTTTTATGGATATAGGTGGGTCTACTTCCTATAATAAAAACATTTCCTACAATAAATTGCCTGCATTGGCTGTAAATGGTCTTTTCCATCTATGATTGAGATGGTTACAGGCTTTGCTAAATAAAACATTACCTTTTTACGCATGTGCTGAAAGGCCTTAAAGCCCGATATATTACTTTTAATCTTAATCATTAGATGGTATGACTCAGTGAGTGAGAGTGTGAGTGTGTGTGTTTGTGTGTGAGTGTGAAAAAATTCCTTTGTTCCTTACATTCAATCTCAAATTGCAATACTGCATCCTGTTTAAAATCTCAAATTCAGTAATTAAATTAGAATTTAAAGGACATTCTCAATTTAATTACTTTATCCGATGTAGTAACCTCGTTAACCCTGAAGGAAGAGTGTTTGGTCATGTGTGTAACTGTCCGATCTCTCCATCTGTTCCAGGATGAGCTGTAAGGTGGCGCTGTGGCTGCTGCTCGCCGGCGCGCTGTGTGTTGTCTCCGCCGGCCGCAAGATCCGGCCGCAAAGCTCCATCCCGTCGCCCTACAAAACCAGCTCCAACACCTCGGACCGGCGTGCTCGCAAACAGGAAGTGCTGGCCTCCAGCCAGGAAGCGCTGGTGGTGACAGAGCGCAAGTACCTGAAGAGCGACTGGTGCAAGACGCAGCCGCTGCGGCAGACGGTCAGTCAGGAGGGCTGCAGGAGCCGGACGGTCATCAATCGCTTCTGCTACGGCCAGTGCAACTCCTTCTACATCCCGCGACACGTCAAGAAGGAGCAGGAGTCGTTCCAGTCGTGCGCCTTCTGCCGGCCGCACCGCTTCACCAGCCTCACCGTGGAGCTCGACTGCCCCGACCTGCAGCCGCCCGTCCGCTACCGCAAGATCCAGCGCGTCAAGCAGTGCCGCTGCATGTCCGTCAGCGTGTCCGAGTCTGGGAAACAGTGAGAGGACGATGCTTTACTGTAGACACCTGCTGCTAATCTGAGCTGAAAGACTGCGAACCTTCAGCACAGCGTCTTCAGATGGAGAGAGGAAAACTGATGGTGTTTGAGAGACTGTTCAAAGACAGATGAGATCCAGGCGTGACCTTCAGTGCTGGTTAACAGAAAACATGCAGAAAACACTCTTAGAAGAAAAGGTGCTATATAGAGCCTTAAAGGATTCTGTCAGGCGAGTCATATAGAAACTCTTAAGAATAAAGGTTCCAGAAGGGGAAGCTTGTTTCCGCCATTAAATATAAAATGTAATTGCAACTTCTCACAATTCTGACATTTTTTTCTTAGAAATACGAGTTATAAAGTCAGTATTGCGTGATATAAACTTTAAATTTGCATTTGTAAGTTATAAAGTCAAAATTGCTTGATAACTTGCAATTGAGAGAAAAAAAACTGAATTCTGACTTTATATCGACTTTATAACTTGCAATTCCAACTTTATATCACACAATTCTGACTTTATATTTCGCAATTCAGAATTGCACAAATCTCGCAATTCCAACTTTATATCTCGCAACTGTGAAAAAAATGTGCAACTTTCTCATAATTCTGACATTTTTCTCAGAATTGTGAGATTTAAATTTGTATTTGTAAGTTATGAAGTCAGAATGCTTGATAACTTGCAATTGCGAGAAAAAAAAAAAAGAATTCTGACTTTATTGACTCCGACCTTATCTAGCAATTCCAACTTTATATATCGCAATTCAGAATTGCACAAATCTCGCAATTCCGACTTTATACCTCGCAATTCTTACTTTATATCTCGCAATTCCAACTTTATACCTTGCAATTCCAACTTTTTATCTTGCAATTCCAACTTTATATCTTCCAATTCCAACTTTATATCTCGCAATTCAGAATTGCACAAATCTCGCAATTCCGACTTTATACCTCGCAATTCCAACTTTTTATCTCGCAATTGCGAATTTTTTTGCAACTTTCTCATAATTCTGACATTTTTCACAGAATTGTGAGATTTACATTTGTATTTGTAAGTTATAAAGTCAGAATTGCTTTAACTTGCAATTGCGAGAAAAAAAAAAAACAGAATTCTGACTTTATAACTCGCAATTCCTACTTTATATCTCGCAATTCCAACTTTATATCTCGCACAAATCTGCACAACTGCACAAATCTCGCAATTCAGAACTGCACAAATCTCTCAATTCCGGCTTTATACCTCACAATTCCGACTTTATACCTCTCAATTCCGACTAACTCGCAATTGCGAGAAAAAAAGTCAGAATTGCGAGAGTCGCAATTACCTTTTTTTATTTAGTGGTGGAAACAAGCTTCCATAGGTTTCTGCAGTGATGCCACAGAAGAACCACTTTGGTTCCCTATAGAAACTATTTAAAAACAAACAAATAAAACAAAAAAAAACACTATAAAAGAACCTTTTGTGGAATGGAAAGATTAAAGGTTCTTCATGAAACAATCGATTCCAATAAAGAACCTTTATTTTTAAGAGTGAGAGGTGTCCATGGGATCATTTGATGGATTTTAGTTTTAATTAATTTTGTTTGGATACACTTTATTTCGATGGTCCACTTTAGACATTCTACTAAGTAACTTTGCAACTACATGTCAACTTATTCTACTAACCCTAAAAGTCTACTAATACTCTTGAGAGTTTGACATGTACAGTAGTTGCGAAGCTACTTTAGTTAACCTTTTGTTTTAATTGTATTTTATGAATTAAGTACTTTATCACTAGAAAAAAAAAAAAACTTGAAATAACCTGTCATTTTAGACGTTTCTCTTTGCTTTTTGGCATAAAGGGTTCAAGACCCTGTAAGTCTTTAGAGTTCTATATAGAACCCTTTGTTCTAAGAGTGTAGATTGATTGTAGAGATTCTATAGAAATATGGTACAATAGAAGTATATTATATATGTATGTAGAGAAACAACTGAAGTCTATATTAAAACTATTGAGTTTGTCATTTGTTCTTCAGTTAATCTAAAGGATCAATGATTCGAGACGCACTCGAATCATTGATCCTTCAGTCCTATTATCTTGCTGTGAGTTCGATGATCAGTAGCACATGAAAAGATGAAAGATTCACCTTATATCATTTGAGAAGATCTCAGTCCTCAATCCAATGCAGATCCGTCACGTCACCGGTGTATGCTACAAAATGATTTTTCAAAGTTGTAAATAAAAAGATTATTGGAGTACGTTTTACAAGAAAACTGTTTGTCTTTTTGCTTCAAAACTTGCTTTTTCAGTGAATGTTTCTCAGTGTAAACATTGTTTTTTGTTTGCTGATTTTGAGGGAAATTCTGTGTACATTTTTAAAGACCTGTTCACACCAAAAATGAGAATGATATTAGTAATTGTTCTAAGGAGCAAAAACACTAAAAACTGAAAAATTGTGTGTTTTGGCCGTTCATTTACACGACAACGGCATTTTGGGGGCCTGAAAATGGGTTTCAAAGTGCAAGTTTTTGAAAACGATAAAACGATATGATCTCCGTGTAAACTATAAAAAAAAAAAAAGTCATGCGCATGTGTTAAATGTTAAGGCTATAGCTAAGTGACGTCGCCATCTACTGGCCTGGCATGAATAATACAATGGTTTTAGTCGTTTTCACAAATCCTTGTGAATGGGGATCATTTTGACAACATTGTCATCAGTACTCAAAGGAAAAACATTTCCGTTTTTAGTACATCGTTGTCATGTAAACGTACACTAAGAGAATAATGGAGTCCACACCACAACTATATAACGATTACTTCATGAACAATATAAACATTTCCAGGAAATCAGAATCCATCTAAGGATGCGTTTGTCGAAACTAAGTGAACGACGAATGAAGCTAATGAAATAACACGTAATTTTACTTACTGATTTATTTATTGTCAACTCTACATTTTAGTGATTAGTGTTATCCATGAATTGGAAATTGTGTATTTTTAGTGGTGAGTCTTATTGATGAAATTGATTAACTGTTGTCGTTATTGGTTAACTGAAGTGCTCATGATAATTTTAGAGGGTATTGTTTTTATGAAATTTGTGTACATGTTAAATTTTTTAGAGAAATTAATTTTGAAATTTAATGACCTGCCCAAGGACTACAGATGGAAATTAGCTAATAGCTAAATCTGGTACATTCATTAGAGTAGAAAACCCTTTTTTAGGGTTATTATTGTTAAACTATTGCAAACATTTCTGTTAATTGAAAGCTGAAATAAAACAGTTGAAACAATTAAAATTAGAAATGTTGTCTTGGCGAAAAAAAAGTTTAAGTTTGAAGAACTAAAATTATTAACTGGAAATAAATCTAAACTAAAACTGAAATTAAAAAAATCAATTAAAAGCACAAACAGCAATATTAATATAAAAAGTATATTACATTTTATATTTAAAATGTAAAGATTTTTATATTCAAATATTGCGTTTTTTATTTAAATAGATACAATTTTACATTTAAATAGTTTTACTTTTTTTTAATGTTTGTGTTTTACTTTTTTATATTTAAATATAAAAATATAAATTATAAACAAAATGTTATATTTAAATTTTTTTTAAATATAAAAAATACTTTTAAATATTGCTGTGTGTTTTTTCCTTTTTTTTTTTAAAAAAAAAGCACAATGACTAAAAATAAACTAAAATTAATGTAAAAGCTAAATCAACACTGGTTCAAGTAAATTTCAAATCAAATGAGATAAATTAAAATGTCTGAATTTATTAATCGCTTTATTTTACATAAATTACAGTCTTCTCAAAACGTTCAGATACAAACAATTATTGCACATGGAGCGCAGACGGATCCACACCTCCAACACGGACATGCTAAAAACAAACCAGAACGCTACATAAAGATGTTAATAACATTTACATTAATTTAAAAAAACCTCATTTTTAAATACATTAAGTGAGTGTGTGGATGCAGCAAAACAATCTTGCATAATTTCACAAAAACACTGAGTTGATTTCCTGAACGTTCGCCATTTCTTTCGATCACACTGTACTTTCTCAAGTGTCTCTTTCGGGTCCTGTAGGACGGGAGGGTGTTTGGCTCTGCTGTGCTTTGAACACGTTAAACGAGTGCGCTGATTAAAAGCTTGTGACGGTCGGCCGCTGATGTAAAGACGCATCAGATTTCTCTAAAAATAAAACACTTTTCTTTGATGATTTTTGCTTCCGTCCTCCGGTGTTGCGCAGCGAACTTCAGCAGTGATTGCAGTGGGAATTCTGGATGTTCATCACCGCACAGGATATGACATCACATTCTGAGGGCAGATCACTTCCTGTGTCCGTACGGCAGAAGTAACACTGAAGCGGTGTGTGTGAGAGCGAATTAAAGATCGAACGGCAAGAGCCCGAGAGCATTCGTCAGCCTTCATCAGACGTCTCATATCTTCATACCCAACTTTGCTTTCTGAGGGAGACAAAAAAAAGAGACTAATTTAATTATTAAAGACTCACTAATTGTGTTTAGAGTCTCCTACAACAGGTTCATATTCATTCAAGGTCAAAAACACTTTAATTTTCTCATAATATCCACTGCAGCATCAGCTCTTTTCTCTCAGTGTCTGAAACGGTTTGAACATTAACATGTTCTGTGTGTGAAAAGAGATGTAGATAAACCTGACTTACGATTCCAGACGCGTGTTTGGGTTTGACGCTGTACGTGGCCTTTTCCTTCACCTGTCGGAAACACTCCTCCGCCGCCTTCAGCCTGAGAAAACATGAGGATTGACTGAAGCAGTGGCTGAAACAAGTTCCTGATCTACATTCATTCTCATAAAAACTATGAACCACAAATGGATGAACAGGACAGGGCTAATCCTTATCCTCAACTAAAACTATGATACTACTGGACTGATTCTAAAATAACACTGGTATGGGAATAAACATTTGACACCATCTTCACTTTCTCTTTAGTAAGTTTCGTTCAGGTTTAACAATTAAATGATCTCAGTGCAGATCTCAGACACACACGACACTCTAATCCTCATCACAGGCACAAACCGTACCAGTTACCCACAATCCGAGACACACTTTACTATTAATATGGAATGTTTTTCTTAAAGGGGTGGTTGATTATGATTTCACTTTCCTTTAGTTAGTGTGTAATGTTGCTGTTTGATCATAACATCTGCAAAGTTACGACGCTCAAAGTTCAATGCAAAGGAGATATTTTCTTTTTAACGGCTGGTAGGGACTACAGCGAGCTTCTTCCCGGGTTGTTGACATTACAAACCCTAAAATTTACATAAACTCAACCCTCAAGAACATGCAACAAAGAGGGCGGGGCCATGTTGGTCTGCTTTAGAGAAGAGGAAGAGTTGTTGTAGTAGAGTGTTGTTGACATGCCGTCATTTTACGCCAGACTGCTTCACAAACGAGGATCATTCATTCAAATGGCTGATTTATTCAGGAATTAAGTAAATGACTATGAATGAGCCATTGAATAATTCACCAGATTCATTCAAAACACGGATTCATTCAGAAACACTGCGGAGTTTGAAGCACAACCATTCTGCTATGGCTTTACAGGTAACAAACAGACAATAGTGTCAAAAATATATTACAATATTAACCCTCTGGAGTCTGAGGCTGATTTGGGGCCTGGAGAAGTTGTGACATGCTCTGACATTTGTGCTTTTTTCAGTTGTTCATAAACATATTAATGACAAAAGTGTCATTACACTGTATTCAGCACAAACTAGGCTACAATAATATGTGAGGAACATGTATGTACATGTTTGTGTTTCTGAAGGAATAATGTTTATGCGTGGTTATTGAAAAAACTTAAATCACTGAAATAAGGCCAAAAAAAGTATATTAAATCTGTGTTCAGAAGACTTTAGGGTATTGGAGGCTGTAGGCTAGAGTTTTTGCTTCAGAATTATGTAAAATTATGCTGCCTATTCCTTCATATAAAACAATATATTGATTTAGTTTTTGTAAGACACTTTTTGTCAAGAAACACAGTATGCGTGGAGGAGTGAATCATCATGAATAATGGGTCATTTACACCTGAGAATACAAAATAATCGCATAATAATGACCTAAAATGACTAATGAGGCCTTTCAGTCAGGTAGGCTGTGAAAAAACCCTCTGTAATCATGTCTCACCTCAATTTAAAATAATGGTATTCTATTATATTCTTTAAAATATAATGTATTTCTGTGATGCAAAGTGTCTGAACAATTATGTTACCTCTGTGGCATTTCATATTGGCTTTTAGCTTAAAAGCATGCACATTTGGAGAAATATTGATGGATTCTTATATGTTTATGTCAATATTCTATACTGAGGAGTAATTTATTCAATATGGTCATCACTATGAGTGCTGGATACTGTGTTTTCAATTCATACTTGCAGCCAGAGGGCGCTCTGTACACCTTCAGGCCACAAATTCAGAAGAAGAAAATGTACCAGGAACTAATGGCATGTCTTCTAGAGATCGCTAACCATGGCTTTAACATCCAGATAAACACTTTTCAGGACAATAAATACACGATTGAGACGATGTATGCATGTATTGACTGAATTTGCGTCTGAATAGCGCTCGCTCCGTGGGCGTGGCCGCATTAGTGGATAATGAGCTGAATCACGGACTTCTGACATGGCTCTCTTTTCATACAGATTACATAAACACAGAATGTTTGTTTTCGATTTGACTTGCACGATTTAAAACCTGACATTTCAACGTTTCTTTAGACACAAGTGTCATTTTTTTGTCATTAGTATTCACTAAGTTACAGTTCATTTTCTGAGAACTATCAGATTGGACTTCGTTCAGAGGCAGACGAGAGATCACGCATGTTAGTTTTCTTTATTTTACAAAAAGCACAACATTGTGTTTTTACTCTGAATGTACACAAATAAAAGAAGATATTCTATAGTTTTCAATTGATATATTACTTGTGTCTCTATGACAAGAAATGGAGTATTTTAAGTGTTCCTTCAAAACGTGCCGGCGCGTTAACGGACTCCAGAGAGTTAACTTATTGAACTGTTGTATAAAATCAGTATCACATTTGCACTCATGCTATTCGGGACAAAAACAACACTTATGTGATATATATATATATATATATATATATATATGAGAAACTCATACAGAGGCATTTTTGCCCCAATATCTTGAATTTTAGGGTCATTCTAACTGTATTCTACAGGCTTCATCACAGTGAGTTGTTGCACTGCTTCATGTTTGTCGTAAGGCCCTCTTTTGGCCTTGATAACAGCTGGCATTCCTGCTGGCATTGTTTTTATGTAATCTCAACTGTTTGTTTATATCGGCTGATTTTAACTATATCATCCAGCTCTAATGTGATAAATGCGACTACAAGGCATGAAGATATTGAGATATTATAAACATTAACATCATGACTTCCTGTAAAGCTGCTTTGAACGCGTGTTGTGTGAATTTGAGTGGCTGATCTGCTGTGGCAGGACACAAACAGAGGACCGGTCAGGAGACGCTTCGTCCGTGTTAACTTCAACTAGTCTTGACAGATGTGTACGCCGCTTAATCGGAGCGTTCAGAAGTTATTAAAGTCTTCCTCTGTGGCTGAACGCAGATGATTAAGCAGCGCAGGAGCGGATTCGTTTACACTTCTTCTGCGGGTCATGTGTGCGGACGGATGCCAGGCGCTGCGCTGCGTTTCATGACCTCCGACCGGTGAATGAAGCCCAAGCACCATAATTGGCCACGTTTAGTCACAGATGAATCCTCTGATGCTAAATGCATTATTTAAAAGTGAGTGTGAATCTGGTGTTGTTCAAGGAGGAACTGGATGAGAATGATGCATTTATTGCATTATTAAACCTGATAATCATTATTATATCAGTAGTGGAGAACATCAGAGGATCTTAATGCATCCTGAGTTAGTTGTCTCTACAGATTTTTCGATCCGAAGAGGCCAAACGAAGCAGAAGCGATGACCTCGGAGAGCTGAAGCTCATAAAACAAGACGGATTCAGAGCCGTAACTCAATCACCGCGGCGTCGCGTCCGCTGGAACAGAAGTGCAAAGCAAACGGATCATCTGTTGTGATGTATTTGGCTGCTAAGAGCGCCGTGTGTGCCGGCCTTGTGAGCTCTTGAAATGTTTACTGGAGGGAGAATTATGGGCCGCGGGTAAAAGGCAGAGAGATATTCTTCCTGCACATCAGTAGCAGCTACTTTAAACACCGTAAAAACATCCCAGCGCACAGGAAAAGATCCATGTATCTTAGAAGCGCGAGTGCCGTTCTGTCTGTTGGACCGGGACGAGGACGAGACGCTGCCTTCACAGCCAAATATGGTGGTGCTGCGGCGCAGGTCACGATCCGCATCACAACCTTCCGCTCGTGATGAAGACATCGACACCCGCTCCAAGAGAGAGAGAGAGAGAGAGAGAGAGAGAGAGAGAGAGAGAGAGAGAGAGAGAGAGAGAGAGAGAGAGAGAGAGAGAGAGAGAGAGAGAGAGAGAGAGAGAGAGAGAGAGAGACGCTTGTGCTGCGAGACAATCTGAAACTTTAGAAATGACTGTAAGTCAACAGACTCACAGGTTAAGAAAGATTTAAAAATAAACTAAATGAAATAAATAAAAAGAAGAAAGAAAAATAAACTAATAAATAAAAAAAACAAAATCAAAACAATGAACAAAGAAAAAAAAAACTAAAATAATGAGAAAACTATCAATAAGGAATAAAGAAACAAATTTAAAAAATGAAAAGAAAAAACAATAAATAAAAGAAAAAAGAAGAAAAATATTATCAAAAGAAAAAAAGAAATACGGAAGAGGATTAGGGCCAAACAATAATAAAAAATAAAACCATCTCGAGATTAATGTTGTTAAATTTCGAGAAAAAAGTCGAGATAAAATTTAACGAAATTTGTTCTTGTAATTTAACGAGTTTTTTCTTGTAATTTAATGACTTTATTCTCAACATTTTATCTCTAGTTTTTTCTTGAAATTTAACGCCATTTTGCTCATAATTTAACAAAATTTGTTCTCGTAATTTAACGACTTTTTTCACGTAATTTAATGACTTAATTCTCAACATTTTATCTCGACATTCTTCTCGGAATTTAACGAGTTTATTCTCAACATTTTATTTCAAATTTTTTTTCGAGTTTTCTCTCGAAATTTAACAACTTTAATCTCGAGATGTTTTTATTTTTTATTATTGCTTGGCCCTAATCCTCTTCCGTAAATAAAAGTAAAAAAAAAAAAAAGAATAAAAGTAATAGAAAAAAAAAGAACAAAAAAAATCTAACAAAGAAAATAAGAAAATAAACTTACTAAAATAATAAAATAAATAAAGAAAAATAAAAAATGAAATTAAATGAAATAAGAGAAAAAATTAATAAGACAGACAAGAAAAAGATACACCTAAAATAATAAAATACATAAAAAAATAAAATGATCAATAAAAAGAAGAAAATAAAACTAATAAAAATAGATTAAAGAAAATAAAAAATAAAAAGACAATGATAAATAAATAAAAGGAAAAATATCAAAAGAAATGAAATAAGAAAAAACAAACAAAATGAAAACTAAAAGAAAAAAGAAAATGACAATGAGCTATAAAAAAAAAATAAAAAGAAAGAAAGAAAGAAAGAAAGAAAGAAAGAAAGAAAGAAAGAAAGAAAGAAAGAAAGAAAGAAAGAAAGAAAGAAAGAAAGAAAGAAAGAAAGAAAGAAAGAAAGAAAGAAAGAAAAAGAAAGCAGTTTCAGTGCAGTGCTCCTGTATTGGAGACGTTGACGTTCTTCCACATGTTTTTATGAGCCGATCCCTGGACAGAGACTCTGTGAAAGTGTCGGAGGCGTGAGACACACGACTGACTTTACAGTCTAATATCATGTCTGCAATTACAAACAGGCTTTAAAGAGGACCTTATAAAACGAGAGATAATCAGCAGCTCAAAACACCAGAAGAGAGTAGAAAATAAACACCGAAACAAATCCAACGACAGACTCGACTGCTTTTGAATATTAGATTTAACCAAGTTCTGTTTACCTGTAAAGCAGCAGTGAAATGTTTATTTGCGTCACACTGCTGCTACTGGAGTTCAGCCCTCAAACCCAGACGGGGTTAAAGAAACACACACACGTATGAGAAGAGCTCCAGGGCAGAGAAGACGCGCGGGAAACAAAGCAGCGGCGCGGCTCTTCACTTGAGTGGCTCCGCTGAGTGCTTTCTGTGTCAGACAGATTTGTCTCTCTTGGCTCCAGATGACGAGACGCTCCAAACAGCCGCCCTTCTGTTCCAGCGCACAAACGACAAGCATTCATGACAAATTGGGGCCGAGTGACAGGGAGAGAAAATTCTTTGGGGTTTTAGGTGCCGCTGCTGGAGAAAGGCAAACACTTTAGCGGCAGATCGTGTGATTAAGAGGCCAGCGAATGTCAAAGGAAACGCAACACTCTCTGGGAACTCATCTATCAGATGCCAGACGCGCTCCGGGAGTCAGAAGTGTCGTTTCGGCCCGCAGATAAAGGCGCTCTGTGCGGAATAAAGAGCCGTCTTATCGCTGCAGGTACGAGCGTTGAGAAAGACCGGGCCCGTCTCGTTTCGTACATCTGGACGATTGTGTTTCGAATTATACGCTGCATATTGAGTTTCACGCCCTGGCAGACGAGAGCTCGCCGCTAACCTCGCAGCTCCGGAGGTCAGAGGTCACGGGCTCCGGCCATCGGGATCCGTAGGCCGTTCCCACACGCCATGAGGAAATATGATTTAGCACCCGACAGGTCAGACGCAAAACTAGCAGCAGGAACGACAGGAAGTCAACATGTTTAATAGTTTGATATTAATGTTAAAGGAAGGAAGAAAAACAAAAAGCAAAATAAGTAAATAAATATATAGAAAGATAAGCATAACTGAACAAAAAAAGGAAATTAAATGAAAAACAAAAACAAAACCATAAATAAAATAAAAATTGTAGTAACTGAAAACAAATTAAATTAAATAAAAGAACAAGAGAAAAAGAAAAGCACTAAATGATTAATAAAAAAGGCAAAAAATATATAAATGAGCATAAACAAACCAATTAAATTAAATAAAGACAAATAAAAACAAAGAATGAGAAACAAACAAAAGATAAAAAATAAAGAGAATGACAATAATAAAGAAATAAATAGCAAATAAAAATAAATAAAACAATTAAATGCAAAAAAAGGGAATAGAGAATGACAATTAAAACATTAAATAGAAATAAAAAGATAAAAAAAAGAAATGAATAAATGAAAAAACCTAAGCCCTAAATAATAAATAAAAGAAAAAAGCTAAATAAAATAGAAAAAAAGAAAAATAAATGAACAAAACAAACCAATTAAATGAAATAAAGACAAATAAAACAAAAACAAAAAACAAAACAAAAAGAAAAATAAAGAGAACGATAAAAAAAACTAAATAATAATGATAAATAAAAAAATAAATACATTTAAAAAAATGTTAAATGAACAAAATTTAAAGAAAAAAATAACTGGAAAAGGGAAAGAAAAAGAAAAACAAAGCAAAAATAAAGAGAAAATAAATTAAAAACAAAATTAAATGAAATCATAAATAAAAAGGACAAAAAACAAGAAAAGTAAAGAAAAAGATGAGAAAAATGGAGAATGACAATAAAAACATAATATATAAATAAAGCAAAAATAAAGAGAAATGAACAAAATTAAAAGACAAAAGAAAAATAAAGGAAAAAATGAAAGAAAAAGAAAAAGCAAAAAATAAAGGAGAAAAGTAAAACAAAACAATTAAATTAAATAAAGAAATAAAAACAAAAAAAGGAAAAAAATTGAGAATTAAAATAAATAAACAGAAAAAGGAAAACGAAAGATACGAGAAAAATCAAAAGAATAAAAGAGAAAAATAACTGAACAAAATTAAATGAAAAAGACAAAAAAAACATAATAAATAAATAATGAAAGAAAAACAAAGGAAAATAAAGAGAATGACAAATAAGACAAAATAAATTAGCAAAGTAAAAAAACAGTAAAAATGGAAACGAAGGGCCTGTAATCTGCATGTGAGAGGCGAAACCGGACCGGCCGTTTCAGGACAGATGTAGAGATACGGCCGGCCCTCGGTGGCTCTTCCTCATGAATAATGTAAAGCTCGGCTGAAGGGCTCGTTTGTATCTGTTGACTTTCGGCGCTATCGCGACGCTCCATCGCACCACTGGAAGCTAACGGTACCGCTCCGGTACTCTTTTCATTAGCGGGGTTAAACAAACACAGGGTTCATTTGACGCGCTCTCGCTTTCGTAACGCGGCAGATATAATCTAATATTAAACACATGGCACAAGTTATGGGAGAGTTAAAGTGCTTTCAGTGAAGACACCGCCTGAACATCACATTACTGCACAAGAGTTAAGAATATTTAGATATTTTGACTGGAAAACAAGACAAATATACAAAGGAAGAAAATCATTGCTCCGTTCTGCAGGGTCGTAAAACGCCAGACCCATCTTTGATCTTCACACAGATCACCACAACTATCAGTGCAGAACAAACACACGAGGAAGATTCAGGAGCGTCTAATTCCAGGAATGATGCTCCGGACACTTTTCCATGGCAGAACAAAGCTTTCCTCCATCACAGACGCAAGGTGTAACAAACCCGACCGCGGCGGAAGCGCCGTATATTCCCTCTGACAGAGCGTTTGCATATTTCAGACCAGAATGTAGCCATCCCATGATGCACCTGTGGACGCAGGCTCAGGTATTTGCAGTAACGCCACATTAAATCATGCAGCTGGACGGCAGGCGTTTCTAAAGCACACCTCGCCCCTCCAAAGATGTTTTCACAACACTTAAAGAGCGACTCCTCCACAGAAAGGAGCACTTCATTAATCAGCCAGGATAAAGAAAGAGCTTCGGGGTTTTTGGGTGTAAACCGACGTTCGCCGTCTAGCATTTCACCACGATGATCCTGGACTAAACACTGACGTTATGGAGGGAAAAGGTGTTTGTTGACACGCATACCTCTCCTGCAAAATGACCTTGTTCTCCTTCTTCCAGGTGTCTTTGAAATCGGTGGAGAACTCGTGCCAAACGGAGAAGAAGGTGTTGGGAGAAACCTCTTTCTCTCCACTCTTGGCCTTGACCGAGAAGAAGACGCACAGCTCCAGGAACCTGCGGCACAAACAGGAGTTTTCAGAGAGATGCGACTGCAGTTCGAAGAATTCCTCATGGAGGGAACAGAACGTCTCGGCACCAAAATGAGAGAGATTTTATGTTATTTTCCAGGAGAAACTTGGTTACTAGGTTCGTTCAGTGTTTTCTATGGAAGCTTTTTTCTGCCACTAAATAAAAAAAATAAAATAAAGTAAATTCTGACTTTTTTTCTTGCAATTGTGAGTTATTCCCCCAGTTTCACAGACAAGGCTTAAGCTAGTCCGAGACTAAAATGCATGTTTTCACTGAAAGCAACTTGTACTGACATATCTTAAAATAATTCAGTACTATTGTTTTGTCTCAAGATGCACACCAGTGATGTTTATAGGCATGTTTCTAAAAGCTACTTAAATACCTTAATTGAACTAAGGCCTAATCTTGGCTTAATCTAAGCCCTGTCTGTGAAACTGGGCCATAAATTCAGATTTTCTTTATATAAAGTCAGAATTGTGATATAAACTCACAATTCTGAGATAAAAACATCAGTCTTTATCCCCTCACAATTGGACAGAACACGCAATTCTCACAATTCTGGCTTTATATTTTGGAATTCCAACTTTATAACTCGCAATTCTGACTAGAAATCTCGTAATTCTGATTTTATATCACAAAATTCGGACTAAATTTCTCAATTCTGACTTTATATCACGCAATTGACAATAAATCTTGCAATTCCGACTATATATATATATTTATATAACGCAATTCCGACTATACATCTCGCAATTCCAACTTTATACCACACAATTCCGACTATATAATGCAATTCCGACTATATATAACGCAATTCCGACTATACATCTCGCAATTCCAACTTTATATCACACAATTCCGACTATATAACGCAATTCCGACTATACATCTCGCAATTCCAACTTTATATCACACAATTCCGACTATATAATGCAATTCCGACTATACATCTCGCAATTCCAACTTTATATCACACAATTCCGACTATATAACGCAATTCCGACTATACATCTCGCAATTCCAACTTTATATCACACAATTCCGACTATATAACGCAATTCCGACTATACATCTCGCAATTCCAACTTTATATCACACAATTCCGACTATACAACTCACAATTCCGACTATACAACTCACAATTCCGACTATACAACTCACAATTCCGACTATACAACTCACTATTCCGACTATACAACTCACTATTCCGACTATACAACTCACTATTCCGACTATACAACTCACTATTCCGACTATACAACTCACTATTCCGACTATACAACTCACTATTCCGACTATACAACTCACTATTCCGACTATACAACTCACTATTCCGACTATACAACTCACTATTCCGACTATACAACTCACTATTCCGACTACACATCTCGCAATTCCGACTACACATCTCGCAATTCCGACTACACATCTCGCAATTCCGACTATACATCAGAATTCCGACTAAACATCACGCAATTCCAACTATATATCACGCAATTCCGACTAAACATCACAGAATTCCAACTATACATCACGCAATTCCGACTACACATCTCGCAATTCCGACTATATATCACGCAATTCCAACTAAACATCACAGAATTCCGACTATACATCACGCAATTCCTACTTTATATCATGCAATTCCAACTATATATCACGCAATTCCAACTAAACGTCACAGAATTCCGACTATATATCACGCAATTCTGACTTAAACTCGCAATTCCGACTTTATATCACACAATTCCGACTATACATCACGCAATTCCGACTATCCATCACGCAATTCCGACTTTATATCATGCAATTCCAACTATATATCACGCAATTCCGACTAAACACAGAATTCCGACTATACATCACGCAATTCCGACTTTATATCATGCAATTCCAACTATGTATCACGCAATTCCGACTAAACGTCACAGAATTCCGACTATACATCACGCAATTCTGACTTAAACTCGCAATTCCGACTTTATATCACGCAATTTCCGACTATACATCACAATTCCGACTATACATCACAATTCCGACTATACATCACGCAATTTTGACTTTAAAACTCACAATTCCGACTTTAGATCTTGCAATTTAGAGGAAAAAAAAGTCAGAATTGTGAGAGAAAGTCGCAATTACCTTCATTTTTTATTTCATGGCGGAAACAAGCCTCCGTAGTTTTCCACCGAAAGATCCGTAAAAAAAGACTGATTCACAAAAATCTTAAAGAACATACCAATTTTTTAAAGATAAATTCTAAGGAGTTTGTAAAATGTTCCTCAGTGCAATTATTGAAAATAATATTTTAAGTTGTCTTTAACAAATTAAATAATTAGAAAGGAAGATTTTTATTATACCAGTTAACTCTGTGTTCTGCGTTATTGCCTCTTTTCCCCATCACATATTTTAATAAATCATAAATTAGGTATCATTCAAAGGTTTAAACACTCAAAATTCGCCCTGCGAAAATGTTTTTTTAAAATTTGACCGTTAGAATGGAAACGCTACGTTAAATCCTTTTAGCAGCTCAATTTTTGTGATATCAATTTCAAATTTAAAACAAACCCCCCCCACCCCTTTTAGTTATTTCCATTTTAAAAAAAAAGACAGAAAATAATGGCAAAAATGACTCCTTACATTTTGTGCGTTTCACTGAGTTGCTTCTCTTGACTTTCCAGCTCAGTTTTTGCTGTAAAAAGAATAGAATAAAAGTCATGTTTTAAATCTCCATGTGAGTTTACAGTTATAAAACAATTAGTTTCTACAGCGCTTTATACAGTACAGATTGTTTGAAAGCAGCTTCACAGAAATAAACAGGAAGTGTTAATGTAACAAAAAAGGTCTTAATTACGAAACAATTTGATCTGTAAAGAAGCTCTACAGAAGACAATAGTGAGATCGTTCAGACAGATTTAAGTGTGTCGTGCATCATTCCCAGGTTTTCCCAGATGTCTCTGTTCCAGAAGACACAGAAACAGACAGTCAGGCAAGGATCGGACGGTTTCCAGGAACATGGAATCAGGTTGTGTAATTGAAGCCAGAGAAGCAGCAGCGGCCGCCGTTAAATCATCTGACATCAGACGATAAGTGTGTGTAAAGGTGAGATTCGACCTGATCAGACGAGAGCAGCGTTTACTGTCCGTCGCTTATTAATGACAGATGTACAACTTTCGCTCTGTCTGGTATGATGTTTAACTCTTGTTAAAAGCATCACAGATAACATCACATCCAATCCTTTACCAAAACACAGGAGAAATATAACACTTATATTAAGCAGCAGTGTAGGAAAAACAGACACTTGACCAGGAAACAGAAAGAAACTGCTGCTTTTGATGTGATTCATGAAAGAGCTGCAGGTCAGATTCAGAGTTCAGCTGAAACGAAAATGAAAGCAGGAAAAATGGGCAAGCGTAAGGATTTGAGCGAGTTTGACAAGAGCCAAATTGTGATGGCTAGACGACTGGGTCAGAGCATCTCCAAAACTGCAGCTCTTGTGGGGTGTTCCCGGTCTGCAGTGGTCAGTGTCTATCAAAAGTGCTCCAAGGAACGAACAGTGGTGAACCAGAGACAGGGTCACAGGGAGCAAAGACTGGCCCGTGTGGTCTGATCCAACAGACGAGCTCCTGTAGCTCAAACTGCTCCAGAAGTTAATGCTGGTTATGATAGAAAGGTCACATCCGTTTACACTTGCATAGGACATAACAGACAACTCCACACGATGTGCATTTTGACAGTTATGCGTGAATTTGACCATGCAAGCGCGATAAGCTGTAAAAGAGAACTGAATTCGGAATCTGTGCTTGCGCTTTGTGTTTCTGTGTCCATAACTATAAATGGTGCTGTGACGTTGAAGTGTAACACTTTAGAAAATTGATTTGAAATTTGTGAATCAATGTGAATCGTAAGTGAACCGATTTTTTCCCCCACCCCTAATATATAAAATGTATAAATTTGTATCTGCATGAATTTGGTGTATTGGCTTCTTTCAGGAGAGAGAGAGAGAGAGAGAGAGAGAGAGAGGCTTCCTCAGAAGCGCAGAGGTCAGCAGGGGTCACCGCTCAAGGTGCTCTTTGACAAATTGAGGCCGGTAGTAGTTAAGGGTTCAACGCCATGAATGACCACGAATCACCCGTCTGTCTGTCAAGAGAACTGTGTGTGTGTGTGTGTGAGACAGTATGTGATGAATGTGTGTTTTCACAGGTTTTTGAAACACTTTTGCTGCATCTCTGCATGACAGAATACATCAGTCTGCTGCAGTTTTGATCAAATCAGAACCAGATTTCTCCTAACTAAAGACCACTGATATACTTCAAGCGAAATCGAAGAATGAACTGGTGTGACTTCATTCCGGAACAAAAAAAAAAAAAAATCAGGACAAAAAGTTTGTTTCTGGAAGTTTCTGAACTTCCCAGAAAAGTTCACTCCAGCTGGTAAACAAATTCCCATTGGTCCTCCTAAGACGTGTACATCTTCGCCGGTTTATTTCTTCTGTTCAGTCCATCAAGGTGAGACGCGAGTAAAATGACACCGTTTTTCATGTTTAATAGGTTGTTTGCACATGACGTCACAGCAGCAGCGCGAATGAGTCTGGAGGGCAGGGAGTGATGTTTCTATATAGGAATCCTATCAAAAACTCAAAATTTGCATGTTTTGCATCATTTATGGTTGCTTAAATCGATAAAATCGAGAACCCAGAAGGTGTTTATATAGTTTACATAACTTAAACCGTTTTTTATAACTTATTTCGTTTTTTAACTTTAAAAGTTGTCACCTTTTATAGCGTTTTGCGTCTGCTGATACCGAAATGAATATGGATACCTGCTTACCTTTTGTTTTTGACTTGGTTAAATATTCACATTCTTCATGCTATCGTTTGCAGGGAGGAGAAGATATTTTATCCTATTTAATTATAATTTGGTATTTTCACTTCAGTTTTGTAGTATTCTGTTCACAATGTTGATCTGGTTACCATGAGAACAGTGTCACGCGCTGCTGCTTCAGCCATCTTATGGTAGAAAATGTCCAAATAAAATAAATGTGTTCAACAAGCTGACAGAAGTTGATCCATTTATTTGTTGGAAGCATGTAAATGTAACTAGTTTTAATGTTGTCTTTGTAAATATTCACTTTCCCATATGACCACGGAGGAGAAGTGGAGGGTCACGTTCAGGACACAGACCTGACCCTCCGATTCTCCTCCGTGGTCATATGGGAAAGTGAATATTTACAAAAACATCATCAAAACTAGTTACTTCACACACAAGCCGAGTGATCATACTCTAAAACATAATGTTAATTATTACACAAAAAACAAATATAAAACTCAGCAAAGTATGTGATTATTTTGAGTGAAAGGCAGTGGGTTTATTTAGTGACATGATTACATTTGCTAGTCGTCTTCCCTCACCTTTTAGGGCGAAAATTGTATTATCGTCCATTTTTTTTTTCCACGAACGATATCGTGAGTTCCTATTACAATTCTCGATTCAGCATAAATGACATGCAATGGCGCCATTTTTCACAATCACGACAGAAAATCAAAATACTGCTCTAACTTCACTAGTAGAAAGGCAGCGCGATATAAACAAACCCAGATTAGAACTGAACGCGGCGTGACGGCAGCTTCACATCCTCTATATCTGCCTCCTCGATGGCAATCAAGTTTTTCAATTCAGCGGAAAAGTCGCTCCTCTTCATGGCATAAGTATCGCGTCCAACATATGTTGTGATTTTCGGTTTATACCTTTCTAAACCAGCACAGAAAGAACTTTTCTCCATCTCTTCCAATCTAATTTTCACTGCTTGCCCTCCACCGGAATTTCGCGTGTCACCAGAACCACGTGATTGCAAACAACCTATACAGTAAAACTGCTGCTTTAAAGCGATTTAATGTATAAAGTGCTGTATAAATATCCACATCACTGCGATCAGATGTTTTCTTAACTGCTTTTTTTGTTAATGAAAGGAAAACGCACGGCACATAATTACATATTCATCTAATTGAGTGCGCCGTTGGGATGTTTGCTAACAGTATATCTCTGGAAAGGCATTTCCAACTCTCTTTACCCTTAAGCAAAGACCGAAAAAGAGTTTTCCTGCGAGTGTGTGTGTGTGTGTGTTGGCAGACGTCTAGTCCTGGTGGGTCAGAGACGCACATTAATGCGACGCGGGGTTAGTCGAATCTCATGCTCAGCGCTCTGGAGGTCACAACGCATTAGCAAACCTAGCCTCTAATTTTCACCCACGGCAGAAGAAATGGCGCTGAATTAAGTGGATTCTCAGGAGAGATGGAGGAATTCTGTTCCACCGCTGATGGGAAGAATCTCAGGAATTCCCAAGTTTAATTGACACCAGTCACACTTGAGTGACTCGGATCGCAGGACAGATCTGTGACTCCCACGGTCGCTCACCTTCACTGACGAACGTCTCCATCTGGTCTTTAAAGGGCTGTAGATGCTCTTCCGTCGTGACCGAGCAAACCTTCTCCACCTGTGCAGTGCATGCTGGGAAAGAGGACATTTCACAGTCATAAAGAGTTGCAAAAATAATGATCTGCATAAAAATGAATACAAAAACTATAATAGCATCTCAATGACACTAAAATTACGCAAACACACACTGATGCTTGAATTGAAACGATCAATGCAGTTTCCACATCTCAAAAGCACATGGAATGATTCCCCTGACCTTTGACCTCCAGAAGGGTCAGAGAGCAGTTTGAGAGTCTACTGACCGATCTGAATACATCTGCAAACATCATCGGGATGGTCCTGAAACAAACCATCCATCTTGATGTGAACGAAACTCATCAGATGAGCCGCATATTAAAGCAGCGGTGAGCATGTAAACTCGTCTGCAGCGTTCATGCAACGTCTGAACCGTGTGAACCTGCTGCTTCTTAAACTCGGCCGGAAAAAAAGAAAAAGAGAGAAGTGTCAAAGTATCAAGTTGTTCAAAGACAAAACGAGCAGAATGTGTGGATAAACTCAGGATTAGACAAATCAAACACGTTAACCTGTGAACCTCAGAGATTAAAGGAGGCAGAAGTGAGCGAGGGGGGAAATCTTCACTTCCTTCCCAGAAAGCAATCTTTCATTCTCAGCTAAAACATGCAGCAATTAGTCCAATTACGGTCACGGGAAACAGTCTGGGCAGAAGGCGATTACCGAGAGCTTTTCCTCACGACCGGAGAAATAAGACATTACTCCACCTGAGGGCAAACGCTGCCTTCCTCTGATTGCTGGTTGTGTTTTAATGTCACGGCGGGTAACAAGTTAAAACTATAAAACAGCAGTTTAAAATAAAAAAAACTATATAAAGGGTTATAAAATTAGCTTTAGACAAAAACTCAACCCTGAAACTATTTTTGAGTATGTTAAAAATGTTTGCTAAATAATATAATTAAACTATAACCTATAACTCTGTGTGTGTGTGTGTATTATATTATATATATATATATATATATATATATTATATACATACACATACACACACACACATACACATACATATATACATTTAAATACACTACGGTTCAAAAGTTTGGGATTGGTAAGATTTATAATGTTTTTAAAAGAAGTTTGTCTGCTGCTTTTGTCCAAGGCTGCATTTACTTAATTAAAAATAAAGTAAAAACAGTAATATTGTGAAATATTTTTACAATTTAAAATAGTTGTTTTCTATGTGAATATATAGTAAAGTATAATTTATTCCTGTGATCAAAGCTGAATTTTCAGCATCATTACTCCAGTCTTCAGTGTCACATGATCCTTCAGAAATCATTCTGATATGATGATTTGCTGCTCAAGAAACATTTATGATTATCATCAATTCATATTTTTGTGGAAACTGTGATAGATTTTATTGTTCAGGATTCTTTGATGAATACAAATTACAGCGTTTATTTGAAATATCTTTTGTAACATTATAAATGTATTTTCTGTCACTTTTGATCAATTTAATGCATCCTTGCTAAATAAAAGTATTAATTTCTTTTCAAAAAATAAAAATAAAATTCTTACCGACCCCAAACTTTTGAACGGTAGTGTATAATGCTGTTATTTTGAACTTACTATTCATTAGGAAATTCTGGAAAAAAAAAAAAGTACACAACTGTTTGACATTGATAATTAAATGTTTCTTGAGCAGCAGATCAGCATATCAGAATGATTTCTGAAGGATCATGTGACACTGAAGACTGGAGTTACGATGCTGAAAATTCAGCCTTGATCACAGAAATAAATTACACTTTACTATATATTCACATAGAAAACTGCTGTTTTAAATTGTTATATATATATATATATATATTTCACCAAATATTTTGTAATTCTTCTGAAGTTAACACTGTGTATCGTGTTGATACACAGTAAAAAAATAATTGTTCGTTTAACTTGAAGTTAACTGGTTTCCTTAGAATTTAAGTTCATTGAAATTAAAAATTTGAGTTAATACAATTAAGGTTTAATCAACAAACTCAAAATATGTCATCTGAACCACATTAATTATTGAAGTTCATTTGACAAAAGAAAAAATGTTGCGATTACAAATCATGAAAATATTTTTTTACAGTGTAGAAATGTTATGAACTTGTTTTCCTGGCTTTATTGGAGGATTATAAAACACTGCATCTTTTTTGTTTGACAATTTTGACCAATTGTCATTTACTGCAAATAAACGCTCAAAATGATATTTTTATTTCAAATTTGGAAGAAATGTTATCAGTAGTTTATAGAATAAAACAAAAATGTTAATTTTACTCAAACACACTCCTCCCAGGGAAACTGGATTTTACATCAGTTTGTTTCAGTGGTGTTTGACAAAGCACAACTCAAGAGCGATTGCTGTGTGTTTGCTGTCATATTCTGATCTCTAGATACAGCATTGAAGAATAACCACAGGTTGAACAATGTATGTGAGAAATGTTTGTCTGTGCTGATTGTCAGCTCTGTTAACCGCACAAAGAAATAAAAACAGCCAATCAGAGCGAAATCACCAGGACCAATTACAGCAGCGTCTGTTTCCTGGAGCGAAACCCTTACTCGTGTGATTGATCGAGGCCGTACCGGCTGCCAAAGACGCAAATTAAAGAGAATTTTTTAATAAACAATTGAGGAACTGTGTTAAATAGGTACAATAAAATACATGAAGAGAAAAAGAATGTGTAGTAAAGGCCTGCTAACCATTTCAGAAGTGTTAACAACTTCCAGGCCCATTAACGGCTGACCTTAGGAAATGACTGTGCTTTAACAGAGACAGATCACAACGCTAAAGCTCTTTCAGTCATTTCTTGTATTTGATCCAAAGTTATGTTGATTTGACACTGTAGAAAGTCTCAAATTACATCAATAACCTTCAGACTTTAAGGCTTTCTCCCAACTTTCAGCCAAAGCTTGTCAATCAACTTTTTTCCTCGCTTGAGGAGAATCACTTTAAGCTACAAAACTTTAGAAATCAGAGCTGATTTAGGAAGGACTACAGCAGAAGAAAGATCCTCTTTAGTGTGTTGAACTCACGGGTGCATTGAGCCATAAACACATACACTCATCCATCTGTCAATATTTATTTAATTTTACCTCGCAGATCTTTTCGGAGTCTCAGAAGATCTTTAGTCAAGTCCTCAAACTTCATCTGAGAGGCCTGAAACAGGTCGTGAGGTTCTGGGAGTGGAAACACACACGTCTCCCTGCCCGCGTCCTGAAACACACACACACACACACTGAAGACTTAAACATTTTTGGACCATGCAGTTCTGTGAGAGCGTCATAAATTAACCTCACCTCATCAAAGTGTCTCAGGTAGTACGACACGATGTATGACAGAAGACTTTTACTGTTGTCCTGAAAACCAGAAGAGAGAAGTCAGCTGATTGCATCAACTAAACCAGTTAAGAGGTGTGTAGGTGTGTGTGTGTGTGTGTGTGTGTCTTACGCTGCTCTTGACATCCTTGAGTTTGGGCAGAATGTCTAGCGTAAAGCCGTCTGCTTGACCTCTGGTGCGATTCCCTCCGTTCATGAAATTACCAAAAGCCAAAACTAAACCAAGAATCTTCAGAACTCCAGAACCGCTCTGAAGAGTCTGGAGAGAGAAGCATAGAAACCTGGATTCAAGGACAAAACGGGACAGTCTGTGTGTTTGTGACGGCTGAAAAAGAATCTTATCTGTTAGAGGGTTTGGTGCATACAGTCAGACGACAAATACAGTGAGATTTGGTGATTCATCGGAGTTGATTCGGTGAGCGAGTCATCTGAGCTGATTTGGTGAGTGAGTCATCTGAGCCAATTTGGTGAGTCATCTGTGCTGATTTGGTGAGTAAGCAAGTCATTTTAGTCGATTCTGTGAGTAAGTGAGTCATCCGAGTTGATTTGGTGAGCAAGCAAGTCATCTGAGCCAGTTCAGTGAGTGATCTGAGTTGATTCGGTGAGCAAGCAAGTCATCTGAGCTGATTTGGTGAGTGAGTCATCTGAGCCAATTTGGTGAGTCATCTGAGCTGATTTGGTGAGTAAGCAAGTCATTTTAGTCGATTCTGTGAGTAAGTGAGTCATCAGAGCTGATTTGGTGAGCAAGCAAGTCATCTGAGCCAGTTCAGTGAGTGATCTGAGTTGACTCACTCACCAAATCAGCTCAGATGACTTGCCTGCTCACCGAATCATCTGAGCCAATTTGGTGAGTCATCTGAGCTGATTTGGTGAGTAAGCAAGTAATTTTAGTCGATTCTGTGAGTAAGTGAGTCATCCGAGTTGATTTGGTGAGCAAGCAAGTCATCTGAGCCAGTTCAGTGAGTGATCTGAGTTGATTCGGTGAGCAAGCAAGTCATCTGAGCTGATTTGGTGAGTAAGCAAGTCATTTTAGTCGATTCTGTGAGTAAGTGAGTCATCAGAGCTGATTTGGTGAGCGAGTCATCTGAGCTGATTTGGTGAGTGAGTCATCTGAGCCAATTTGGTGAGTGAGTCATCTGAGCTGATTTGGTGAGTAAGCAAGTCATTTTAGTCGATTCTGTGAGTAAGTGAGTCATCAGAGCTGATTTGGTGAGCGAGTCATCTGAGTCAGTTCTGTGAGTAAACAAGTTATGTGAGTCTAATTTGGTGAGCAAGTGAATCATCTGAGCCAATACAGTGAGCAAGCAAGTCATCTGAGCTAATTTGGTAAGTGACTCATCTGAGCCAATTCTGTGAGTAAGTCATCTGAGCCAATTCGGTGAGTTACTGAGTCATCTGAGCTGATTTGGTGAGCAAGCAAGACATTGAGCCATTTCGGTTAGTCATCTGAGCCAATTAGGTGAGCAAGCGAGTCATCCGAGCCAATTCGGTGAGTTACTGAGTCATCCGAGTTGATTCGGTAAGCAAGCGAGTCATCTGAGCTGATTCGGTGAGTGAGTCATCTGAGTCAGTTCTGTGAGTAAACAAGTCATGCGAGTCTAATTTGGTGAGAATCACACTAATCCAGTGCTTTGTTGTTGTGCTGCATGTTCGTTTTTGCAGATGTGCCGCACCTTGCAGACTCTCTGCAGAATCTGAAGTTTGCGTTGAACAGACGAGATGCATTCAGTGAAGGTCGACTGAAAGAGAATACAGAAGACTCGTCCGGAGAAATCAGGAATCTGGGAGAGCTGATGGAGGAACCTGTGAGCAAAAATAAATTAAAATGTTTAGAGCGTTTTGAGCTATAAATTCAAACAGTTCAACGTTAAAGAAATAATTCCCACAAAAATGAAGAGCACCTGATTAAGACTTGTTCCCAACAAACAAAAATATATTCTGATCTGCATATATTAAGTTATAAAAACTTTTCACTCAGGTTCAACTTTTCAACTATGCGTTTTCCTCACTGTTCGGGTTTGTCCAGAGGTTTGCTTCCTTCTTTGTCTTTTGAGGATTTGATGTGTTTCTCGATTTTCTCCAGCTCATCTTGCTGTGCTCTCTGAAACCACAAAACAGTATTTAATTTTCAACACAATCAAACTATTATTGAACAAACTGAAAGAATAAAACTTCTACGGTGGTTGTTGGTCAGAATACACTTTAGTGTGAATCAGACTTTATGTTGATGGTGTAGTCAGTGCCACTTTCACAGCATCCACTGTATTTTGCACAAATACGCACACTGGTGTTCTTTGCGTTTAGCCACATTATTATTTGGGTTCGTTTGGAAGGAGAACAGAGTCGTAATCAAAGTCGTTAGGAAGCCAGAGTCCAATAAAAGCCGCACCGTCTCATGAGTTTCCTTCTCTCCGAGCAAAAGAACAACAGAAACGGAGTTTGGGGCCGCAAATTATGGAAAATGTGGTATTGTGAAAGTACATCAAACAGCCAGACGCAATTGACACAGGAAAGACAGAGACAGATATGCACTACACTAACGCCAGCACATCATCAAGAGACCAGAGAGGACAGAAACTGAGATTAAGCTCAAAAACCTTCCTGCATCGTTTAAGCATCGCTTAGTGTGAGACACAACAGGCAAAACCATCGTTTGTCTTCTTCGAGACTAGTGAAATGAAAACATCCAAAAGTTGTTGTTTTTTTGCACTTTATCTTTATGCGTCTGTAGATTTCAATCTCAATTCATCTCTTTAAAAGGTGGTGAGTTTGAGTCAGAAATCTCCACTTCAGCAGCTTTACACACACCACACTTTACAGTTTTATTCATATCTGTAATCTGAAGTTGTGCTCATATCATTCACCTGTTCTATAGAACATTTATTTTACTCCTGAAAACATGGTGAAAATGTATTTTTTCTTCTAAGTGATAAAGAGAGATTTCCAGAATCCAAAAACATTCAACTCTATGTCAACAACAATCAAACAAAAATTTGAACCTGGCTTTATGCAATGTTCCGAGATTTCTGGTCTGGAAATGTATGCAAATGAGTGTATTTTTATTCATAGAAAAATGCAAATTTTAATTTCATTTTTAAACATAACATTTGGTTTAATGTACTCCGATTAATCAACTACTGTAATTATGATGATATAAATTTTTTACTAAGCAATAATCTTAGTAAACACCTATCAACCATCCAGGGCACCTTAGCGACCACCTAAAACTGTAAATGAGTGCATTTTCATTTGGTCACTTCATGCATTTTTACTGATCAGCCAATCATGTTTAAATAACCTCCAAGATGCATTTGAGACAAACAGCAGCTGTGAAACTCGCATCAAATGGCATTTGCTACATCACGGATATGGATATCCAATCAGATGGCATTTGTATCAAGCATATCCAATTAGATGGAATTTGTATCATGCATATCCAATTAGATGGAATTTGTATCATGCATAGCCAATCAGAGGGCATTTGCATCACGCATATCCAATTATATTGTATTTGCATCACATATGCATATCCAAATCAGACGGCAATTGCATCATTATGAATATGCAAATCCAATTAGATGGCATTTGTGTCACGCATATGCATATCCAATTAGATGGCATTTGTGTCACGCATATGATTATCCAATTAGATGGCATTTGTATCATGCATAGCCAATCAGAGGGCATTTGCATCACGCATATCCAATTATATTGCATTTGCATCACATATGCATATCCAATCAGATGGCATTTGTATCACGCATAGCCAATCAGAGAGCATTTGCATCACGCATATGCATATCCAATTAAATGGTATTTGCATTACATTTGAATGTCCAATCAGACACCATCTGCATCAGTACGAATATGCATATACAATTAGATGGCAAATCAAATGGGATTTGCATCACACATATGAATATCCAATCAGACTGCATTTGCATCATTATTATGAATATGCATATCAAATCAGAGGGCAATCAGATGGCATTTGCATAAGTATGAATATGCATATCCAATCAGACGGCATTTGCATCATTATGAATATGCATATCCAATTAGATGGCATTTACATCACGCATAGCCAATCAGACGGCATTTGCATCATGCATATGAATATCCAATTAGATGGCATTTACATCACGCATATAGATATACAATTAGATGCCATTTGCATCATCACGCATATGCATATCCAATCAGCAAGCGCCCCCTTCTGGATTGGAGTGTGGATCGCCTGTGACTGACTGTATTCGTCGTCTGACTGCACCGAACCGTGATGGTTCGAGACAATTACATGTACCATAACACCCGTTAACGCATTTGCATATCTAATCAGATGGCATTTGCATCATCACGCACATGCATATCCAATCAGACACCATTCAGACCAATAAAGTGTCAAAATAATGCTCATATCCAATTAGATGGCATTTACATCACGCATAGCCAATCAGACGGCATTTGCATCATGCATATGAATATCCAATTAGATGCCATTTGCATTATCACGCATATGCATATCCAATCAGACGGCATATAACATCACGCATAATAGGGGTGTAATGGTACACAAAAATGATGGGTCGGTATGTACCTCGGTTTTTAAAGTTCCCATGAAATCTAATCAAGTTTTTTGGCTTTAAGTATGAATGTTAGCCTTACTGCTATTAAGCTATATAAGCTAGTGTTCTCCGAAACAATGACAAAATTGGAAGTCTTTCACTTCTGCCAATATGGATCAATGATTTTGATCACCTTTAGCTACTCCGATTTTCTGTCCAATCAAATGCTCTCTAGAATTTAAAGCATCCCACATCCCTAACATTATAAACAGATGTGGCTAAAATCTGTCACTTCACACATTTACTATTTTCTACATGGTAGTTACATGGCTCATAGTTCACTATGTAAGGAATAGGGAATGATTCAGACAGTGTAAATATGCTTTCCTTTGGGGCGAATGAAGTCTGGTTTCACGTTAGTGTCGTGCAAACCGCCACAGACCAGAAAACGTATCGGACCCATGTAAAATCAGCACAGAATGCTATATTTTAAAGCGAAATGGAAGAAATGAGGAAATTGCCGCTTTACCACAAGCGCCCCCTTCTGGATTGGAGTGTGGATCGCCTGTGACTCGCTGTATTCGTCGTCTGACTGTATGCACCGAACCATGATGGTTCGAGATAATTACATGTACCATTACACCCGTTATCGCATTTGCACATCCAATCAGATGGCATTTGCATCATCACGCACATGCATATCCAATCAGACACCATTCGGACCAATCAAGTGTCAAAATAATGCTCAATATGGGTAAAAATAAAAGCATATGAAGTGCTCTGAATGCAGCACATCTTTAAAATTTAAGTTTTCCAGTCTCATCGCCGTTCAGTAAGAGTAGGTGTGTAAGAGAATCAGCCACACAGACGGCAGAGTTTCCCTCCGAGCAGAGCTGCAGAATAAATACCTTCATAAACAAACCAGCCGACATCAAACGGCACAGAAATGCACAGAGCCGAGCGGTTTAGGGCCATCAGGAAGGTGATCAAAGAGAGAAAACTGCTCTCTCTCCCTCTCAGACACAAGAGAGACGCACTGAAAAAATGAGGCTAAGACAAACACTTTGGTTCAGGAGAGCGACTTGTGTACGGCCCAGGCGTGAATATAAACTCTGGAAAAGTTCTCGGCTCCATTAAGCATCATCACGAGATCTATCACTGCCGCACATATACACACGGCACTTCAAACGCGGTGATTAGACGAGCGCTGCCTCCACGGCCTGCGCTCTGCATCCCATTTACTGCGTTTTAAGTGTAAATACTTTTAATATGAAGCAGCTTTCACAAAGGCTCGGCCGTGAGAGCCTTCAAACGCAAACTCAAAGGCAGATATCAAAAGACAATATACAGATACGACAGCGAGCGGCCGCTGCTAGAAGATCAGCGGCTTGATATTTATACGGGACTGACATCTGTATACGTGCCAGACTGGAAACTCGCACTCATAAAACGAGGGAAAAAAACACATTAGCGCGATCATTAGGTGCATTACTGGAGTCTGACTGAAAAAGACTCTGTATGTTTTTCTTTTTTTGCCCTTCGAACGGGTCTGGATTTCATAATTACGGAGCGAGCCAGACAAAAACATCTTAATGTTTCCTCTTCAACAGACAGACGGACTCTCAGATGATCAATCTGAAGACTATCAGGATCGAATCTCGCCACAGTTCAAAGAAGTGCACGAGTTTGGCACGTGATGCCAAATTATATTTATGCAAAAGCAGCTCTCATACTAAAACAAAAGCTGCATTTTGGCAATTTCTATCAAAGCATGTGTCCGAAAGCTTTGTTCAAATGGGACGATTTTCTCCACACGTGCTTCTAGGGTACAATGTGGTTTCTAAATTTGTTTAAACTTTATTATATTTCAGGATTGTGCAAATGAAGATTTTCAGACAGTGTTTGAGTTCAGAAATGTTTGACATCGTATTGTTCTGGGGAACATTTCTTCACACTTCTGATATTAGATTCTTGCATGATGTGTTTGAGTCACATGATCACCGCAGATGCACATTCAACACAAACTCCAACAACGAAAAACATTAGAATGTAGAAAAGCATCAGCTTTGTTTCCATCCACCAATTTTAAAGCAAATTTTTGGGATATCGCATAACAATGCTGGATAGAAACGCCAAGATGTGCATAAATTCTGGAAAGAGAGACTTTTAAGGTCTCTTATTACAAAGGGTTAAAGAAAACAGATGAAAAGGGGAAAAAATTAGATTCACCAGCAAACATTACTCAAATATAAATTTGCGAACAGTCATCAGAGTGAACTTCTAAGACGTTTTCTGCTTACGTTCTCATAGAGGGCCTGTAACGTCTCCAGATCAACCACTGTGTTATCCAGATTCAGGATCGCTGGAGACACAAAAACAGACAAACATTAGACAGGAATCATCATCATCATATCTAAAAATAAAAAACACAAACTCACTAATGCAGTATTTGTCCATGTTACATTAACCTAAATAACTGAAGTTCAATAACTGCCTCATTATATGAAACTGATTCCTTTTCCATGTAAAAAGTTGATTATAAATGTAAAAAATAAGGTATAAAAAAGTTAAACATTAAATATTTATCAGACCCTTATTTCATTGTGGTAGAAAAAAAAATAGGCTTTTAATACAACATTGTATAAACAGCAATAATTTAAATATTCCACATAAATTAAAGGTGCAATATGTACATTTTTTCTGTCCACTAGAGGTCGCTAGAGGCCGATTCAAAACAAAGGCGTAGCTTGATGACGCCAAGTTTGAGCAGGGAATCTTGGGACATGTGGTCTTCACCTCAACGGATGGTGGAAAACAATTGGGATATAATGGAGAAAATGCTCTATATTGTTAAAGCTGCATTTGATTATGCTATGTTAGCTACTTCACAAAATAGTGTTTTTCTCTGAGGCGTGGTAAAGCATGAGACTCGCAAAAATCACAAAAATTAGATTTAAACAATAAGACTAAACGTGTTGAGCTATATAACAATTATTAGTTTTCTGTCTATGAATATATCAAAACAGTTTTTCTCTCGTCTATTAAAACATGTAAATATTAAAGCGTCTTTGGTGTTTCCATGGTTTCTACAAAATAAAACCGGAAACCGAGGGTAACACGGGTATGACGCCATTGAAAGGCGACTCATCACACGTCCCGGAGCCTTGGTTAAAATTGCAATTTTCTCACAATTTACAAATAGTTGGAAACATTTGGGATGTTGTAAGTACTCAAGTGAACAAAATATATAACACTGGCCTAGTGCTTTTTGGATATTTTACTGCAAAATTCTTACATATTGCACCTTTAAATAAATAAGCAAATACATAAGCAAATAAGTAAATATGTAATACGCAAGTAAATAAGCAAATGAGAAAGCAAATAAGAAAAGTAATGTAAATAAGCAAGCAAATAAGTAAACAAATAAAGCAAATAAGTAAATAAATAAGCAAATAATCACTCCAGAAATGACTTTTGGTGATGCATTTAAAAAGGGGAAAAAAAATAAAATAAAAATCTCAGTACAGCTTTTCACACAATAGTTAACCCTGGGTCATTCCAAATCCTGGGTTATCTTGCATCATGTTTCAAACGGCTCATAATTTATCTGGGGTCAACAATTAATCATGGGTATTCATAAGCTGACTTTTCACCCTGTACATTCCTAAACCCTAGGTTAATGTTCTTATTTGCATATTTGCGTTGTCTTTGGTTGAGTGTGATTAAGTGTCATTGAACGCAGCACGCAACCCGTTTATATAGCGCATCCTTTATATTGTGCATCCTTGTATTGCCGACTGTACTATCAAGTTTATACTGAATGGACATTTCAGACTATAAAAGATAAGAATGAAATGGTCTCTTCATTTAAATTGTCACGTTTTCCATCAGCATTTGACATTTTTCCCCTAAAAATGATGTATTTACTAAAATGCACAGTTTCCGTGACCGTCCAAATAAGGCAAATATAAGTGTGCGATTGATTGTCTGTTGAACAAACTTGTGAAACTGCAGTGAAATATGTCCATGTGACTTTATCAGCTCTGACTGTATGGTAAAGCTCATGTACAGTAAGAGCTTGTGTGAAGAACACCTGTCATGTGCATGATGATGTCACACGTCTGTGTTCGACTCGAGAAGACAAGGATGATGAAAGCTTCACGAGCACCTGAATTCCTCTCGAACATCTCGTTTAACAGACTGTGTGCTGGAAATGTGTATAAATCATTCATAAGTCATTATATGGAAATATCAGTAATTGTTTGTTGTGTGTCGTCCTGCAGTGTGGATGATTGATTTATCAAAACATCATGAGTTTGTTCAGAGGAGGTTCACGTTCAGGGTCCATCTGATATGTTATGGATCTGATGGCGTTTCTGCCCAGAGCCGCCCGTGACCTGCAGGCTATCAGAGCATCAGGAAACACTCGCTGCCACCCAGAGAATGCCAGACGCTCTATGACTCCAAGAACACGTCAATGCCCGGACGAGCATTCAACTGAAAGAGCGAGAAGAAAACAGGAAACACGCATGCCAGAACAAAACCTCCACCTCGACCCGCTGATGACCGCAAATGATCCGTCCGACGCAAAAATCACGTGACGACCCGTCTAAGAGTAGAACTGAGTCTCAAAACGGCCTTGTTTATGTTAATGTTCATTTTAAATCACACAAAAATATGAAAAGGCAGAAAGAAATGCATTAGGAGAATAAATTCAGCTCACCGTGCTGAATGTCCTTCATGTCGAGATGTAAACTGGACATCAGAATCCCCACCGCCTGCGAGCGCTTGGTGTTTAGCAGCTTCACCACCTAAAAACACACACACAAACTCACTGCATTTATTCAAATAACCAAAAAGATTAAGCACACATCATGTGACCAGTGAACATGTATGAAAGATGCAATGCATGGAAAATATTGTGTTTAATACACAATAACAGCCTCAAGTGTCTTACAGAGTTAAAAAAAATCATTATGCATATAATAAGCATATAAATGAAGCATTTACGCTTGAAGTGTGTATAAAAGATGCTGATAGATGTACATAGATATAATATTACATGACCTCAAGTGCTTTTGAGAACCTTTTGCACATCATTTAGAGCATACAAATTATTTAATCAAGTTTATTTAAGAGTCTCCCACCTGAAGAGGGTTTCCTGAACAGATAAAAGATGCTGTTAGATGTTCATTCGTTGTAAAAACGTTTTTTCAAAGTTGTAAACAAAGATTTTAAAGTCTTTCTACTTCAAAATGGCATGCTTTTTCATTAAATGAATTATTATTTGTGAAATTTACTAGCAATTTCTGAGTAAAAACTATCAAAGTTAAGAGTAATTGAACTCACTTGAAGATGGTTTCCCAAAAGATGCAAAGAAATTATAAACTGTTTGTAAAAAAAAATAATAATAAAAAAATAAATAAATAAATAATTGTAAAACATTGTTTTTAATTTTTTTCTTTTACAAGAAAATAGTATTTCAGACTTTCCACTTCAGTTTCTTTGTAATTATTTGTGAACTAGCAATTTCTCAGTGAAAATTGTTTCAAAGTAAATTCTACATTTTTTTTTTTTTTTTTAGATATATCTGGAAGCTTGTTTCCAACACGTAAAAAAATAAATAAATGAGGTACTTTTTTGCGACTTGCTCTCGCAATTCTGACTTTATATCACGCAATTCTGACTTTATCTCGCAATTCTGACTTTATATCACGCAATTCTGACTTTATCTCGCAATTCTGACTTTATATCACGCAATTCTGACTTTATCTCGCAATTCTGACTTTATATCACGCAATTCTGACTTTATCTCGCAATTCTGACTTTATATCTACCAATTCTGACTTTATATCTACCAATTCTGACTTTATATCTACCAATTCTGACTTTATATCTACCAATTCTGACTTTATATCTACCAATTCTGACTTTATATCTACCAATTCTGACTTTATATCTACCAATTCTGACTTTATATCTACCAATTCTGACTTTTTATAACTCGCAATTCTAAATTTATTTCTACCAATTCTGACTTTTTATAACTCGCAATTCTGGCTTTATTTCTACCAATTCTGACTTTTTTCCCCCTACCAATTCTGACTTAATATCTTGCAATTCTGACTTTATATCTCACAATTCTAAATTTATTTCTACCAATTCTGACTTTTTATCTCGCAATTCAGACTATTTATCTTGCAATTCTGACTTTATTTCTACCGATTCTGACTTTATATCACGCAATTCTGACTTTTAATTCTGATCACTTATCAGTTACCACAACATAAATTGTGGCTTTACCGATAATCGTAGAACAAACTTGTCAAGCCATCTTGATGGATGATGCAGAGGAAACCCTGACCAATAAGAGGACAGCTTTACTCACATGTGACTTGCATAAACACATTGTTACACTTCGAAAAGTTGCCTTATGAAAGCAAACCGAACTAAGAAGAAAATGCAACATTATGACAAAGTAAGTCCCCGTTTTGGAACAAAGCAAACAATCTACAGATCTGAAAACACCCTTCATTGCTTCCAAATAATCAAATACTGCAAAGCTGTGACACTCATATTTACTGAAATATATAAACACAATTTAATCTCAGGTGATCGTCAGAACATTGACTCAGCGTCTTTATGTCCATAATTGCATCTATTTGGTCATTATGTCCTAATTTTAAAAGAAAAATGGTCTCGGCTCGACTTCAACCTGAAGAACAAAACCCAATTCATTCGGCGCTGATCTTTATCAATCATGAGGACAATGAGGTCCGTCTGCGCATGCAAACACGAACACGTGATCATAAACGCGTCAGACAGGAACATGACAACCGTCTGACTGACTTCAGATCGATCACGGGCGACTGCTTGACGTCAGAGAGGAACCAGACCACAATACACCTCACACAAACTGATCTGGACCCCAAACTACAATTGAATGTGAAGAACACAGCGTCAGCTGCTCAACAGGAAGTAGATGAGAGAGATTCCTGCGAACAGAAACCAAACGGGCAGAAGCAGAAATCTCCAGACCAAGCTGCAACTACATGATAAATGTTTTATTTAATTAGACCAAAAACGCAGGCAAACAATTGAGCTTTAAAAGACGCCCGATGGCTTTTTTTCCTGTAGTTGATTTCGTTCTGTCGTTGCCAAAAACACAAACAAACTAGACAGAAGCAGAACCCGGTCCACACACTCCATGGTTCTAATCAACCTTCAAACCTTTTCTTAAGCAAAAAATGCAAAGAAAAAAAGTCTGAATAGGTCACCAACGGCATTACAGGGCAAAACGCAACAATTATCAACTGCAGGCAATTATACCAAACAAAACACGTTACTTTATCAAAAGAAAATGTTGCCGGGCAACTCTTGACAGTTACGGAAACGAGTCTCCAATTATTTCCCTCTGAGATCATGTTTAAAACATGAGAGCCAACAAAAAGGCCAGTTCTTCTGCATTAAACAGGAGACGCTGATGTTTTTCAGGTCAAACGGCCCTTCGGCGAGACAAATTACCTCCAGATCCGTCAAACATCATCGGAGAATACAGGGCTTCAGAATTACCATTTCACACACAAAACCTTTAACCGGTTCACTGTCAGCGGGACGCTTGGTGCGCTTTATTGCCATCACATATTTTAGTAATCATCATACATTAGGCATCATTTCAAAGGTTAAACACTGAAATTCAGCCTGTGAAATTAGACACTGTTACAGCATGGAAATGGAAATACTTTTAGTGGGCGGAGTCATGTTACAAAATTCTACAATATTTTACAATCAAATCATTGGGTTAACATGGAAACGGTACTTTAAAACCTTATGATCTGTCTGAATACTTGATTCTGATTGATTCTTGATTCTGAAACAAAATATAATTACATGTATTTGTATTATTGAATTTATTCAAATAAAATACAATAAAATATTTATTAATTTATTTGAATAAAATACATTATTTCTTAATGTAATGTATTTAAATGAAATATATAATGAAATATTTATGTATTGAAATATAATCCGTGATTACATTTTTTTATTTATGTATTTAAATAAACTATATAATGAAATAATTATATTTAAATAAAGTCCATGATTAAATATTTATATTTATGTATTTAAATAAAATATGATTAAACATTTATGCATTTATTTAAATAAAATCTATGATTCGATATTTATTGGCTTTTATTTAAATAAAATACATATATATAAAATTTCTTAATGTATTTAATAATATATATATATATATATATATATATATATATATATATATATATATATATATATATATATATATATATAATTATTTATTTTTATGTATTTAAATAAAACACTTTTCAATATTTTTATGCATTTAATTAAAATATATGATTTAACATTTATATTTATGTATTTATTAATAAAATTTGTTTCTATATTTATTGATTTTTATTTAAATAAGATACATAAATATTAAATTTAATATATTTAAATAAAATATATATAATTAAATGTATTTTTATGTATTTAAATTAAATAAATATTGAAACGTATTTTATTAAATATATGATTAAACATTTATATATATGTATTTATTTAAATAAAATGTGTTTATTGAATTTATTTAAATAAAACACTTAAATATTTATAAATTTATTTGAATACATTTTATTTTTATTTAAAAAAAAACATTTCTTTAATGTATTTAAATACAATATATAATAAAATATTTATATATTGAAATAAAATCCATGATTAAATACTTTTATGTATTTAGATAAAATATATAATGAAATACTTATATTTAAATAAAGTCCATGATTTAACATGTATATTTATGCATTTATTTAAATAAAATATGATTCAATATTTATTGGCTTTTATTTAAATAAAATGCATATATATAAAATGTCTTAATGTATTTAAATAAATATATAATTATTTATTTTTATGTATTTAAATAAAATTATTTTCAATATTTTTATGAATTTAATTAAAATATATGATTTAACATTTATATTTATGTATTTATTAATAAAATTTGTTTCTATATTTATTGATTTTTATTTAAATAAGATACATAAAAATAAATATTTTATTATATATTTTATTTAAATATTTTAAATTTAATATTTATGTATTTTAAATAACATACATGATTAAATATTTAATTTTTTTTATTTAAATACATAAACATTTCCTAATATGATTTAAATAATATATAATTAAATACATTTACATATACTATAATACAATAAAATACAATTTAAAAAAAAAAAAAAACCTTGATTCTGATTGGCTGGAAGGTATGCAATGAAATCACCGTTCTATATTAATGCGCTGTTTTCATTGATACACTCCAGAATGCTGGATCTAAATGAGTCGTAACTGACGAAAATAATGGTCTTTTTTACCCTTCAGATCAACTATTGCGCTGCAAAAATCAAAAACGGCTTTAAATCGTCATTGCTGGCAAAGACCATGGTGTAAACGGGATTAGTGTTGTCAAAAGTACCGACTCCGATACCAAGGCGGTACTGAATTTTTAAAAATTTGACGCTTTGAGCGGATTTGTAAACTCCTCTGATTGGCCACTATCCACGCGCTCATCAGATATGTCTGTGATTGGCTACAATGATCAACACTTCAAAAATGTTGTAAATAGACATCAATGACGTGCTTCACAGAGCCTTTACACAGATACACACAGGAGTGTTTGAAAGCAGGCATCTATCAGCGTATGGAAGGCTAAATGGTTCATAAACGTGAATTTTAATAAGTTAACGCATAAATTTCACATATATTTAACGCATTAAATATATGTTTGTGTGTGAAAAATCAGCTTGTTAACGCGTTTAACGTGTGAAATACATGTATTTTACGCATTTTTAAGGGTTAGTTCACCCAAAAAGTCCTGCCAAAGTCACCTGATTTCAGTAAACGAGGTTTCGTTACGTCATAAGTGTTTCCAAACGTTTCAAAATTTCAACGGTTCACGTGTCTTTGGCAGTTTGATACACACTACAAACCACTGATTCGAAACAAAAGATTCGTAAAGCTTCATGAAGCAGTTTTGAAATCGCCCATCGCTAGATATTGTTGAATAAAGTCTTTATTTAGTTTTTTTTTTGGCACACAAAGTATTCTCGTCTGTCTCACACACTCGTTATTTCTCAGTAAATAAATAAACTAAAATTGAACCACTGTAGTCACATGAACTGTTTTAAATATGTTTTTAGTACCTTTCTGGGCATTGTAGCCGATCACAGACATATATGTTGAGTGCATGAACACAATGGCCAATCAAAGATGTGATATTGTGACAGAAATGTATTAATTTGTGGCGGGAAACGCATCAAATGGAGCGCATCAAGTGGATGTCGCCCGGTGGTTGTTTTTGGTAAAGCACCCAAACAAAATCTCAATTTTTGTGATCTCAACTTCAAATTTGGAACATAACTTTGTTAGACTAGGCTATTTTGTAAATTATATAATTTGTATAAAGATGTTTAGTACATTTAATTTTTTGAACTGAATAATTCATTCATGAACTACATCCATTTAAGTTCGGAGAGTACATTTTCATGTCTACGTTTAAAAAGGGAGTGACTGTTAACAGGTTAAATAAAATCCCAAATTTTCCCATTAAGCTTGTGGTGCTCTGAGTGAAAAGAGCGAGTCTGTTGAATAAATGAGACACGGCTACAGTCGTATAAAACGCGTCTCCGTCAGCGTCCAGACAAAGTGCTTCCGCGTCCCTCGGAACAAAAAAGCCACAGACGCCAAACACCTCAAAATACGGCGCGGCTCAAACATTCTATCCCAGAAACCCTTCTAAAGCCGTACACCACAAAACACACTGCTGCCACATCCGCTCGGCCCTCGAAACGCTGACGGACGGGCATCTTTCTGCGTAAACAGGCCTAACTCATGTTATGTTAATGGAGGAGTTGTAAATATGCAAATATTGAGCGGGAAGAGCATTAGTGTGGTTAACCTCAGGTCTGTTCACAGGCGAGTGTAAAAGACATGTGGTTTGAATGTCATGTGATCTGAGACACATGGGGCGGAATCACATATGAAAAACATGTTTAAAGATCAACAGGACTGGAGACAAACACGCTCGTTTTTTTTGCATTGTGGCAGTTTTCATTTTTTAATTTAAGTTTTAATTTCTCCCATGAACCAATAACAATGCAAAAAACTCTTACTGTTTTAAATAAAACGTAAAAAAAAAAAAAAAAAAAACAACAGTTCATTGTCGAATTTTAAAATGCATATAATAGAAATAAAATAAACAATATCATTACATGTGTTTGTATTATTGTATTTATTTAAATAAATACAATGATTAAATATTTACACTTATGCATTTAAATAAAATATATGATTAAACATTGATATGTATTTAAATAAAATCCATGATTCAGTATTAATGTATTTGAATAAGATGTTTTTTATTTTAAAAAAATACATTATTATATTTCTTAATGTAATGTATTTAAATAAAATATGCAATGTTTATATTTATATATTTAAATAAAATCCATGATTCAATATTTATATTTATGCATTTAAAATATATGATTAAACATTTATATTTATGCATTTAAAATATATAATTAAATATTTATTTTTATGTATTTAAATATAATTTGTGATTAAATATTTATATGTATGTATTAAAATAAAATAAATGCATAAATATAAATGTTTCATCATATATTTAAATAAAATCTGATTCTATATTTATTGATTTTTATTTAAATAAGATACATAAATTACATTTCCTAATGCATTTAAATAAAATATATAATTAAATATTTATATTTATGTATTTAAATAAAATGCATGATTAAATATTTATATTTATTTATTTAAAATACATATTTAATTTTTTTTATTTAAACACATAAGCATTTCTTAAATGATTTAAATAATATATAATTAAATACATTTATGTGTTCATTTAAATATACTATAATACAATAAATGAAAAAAAACTTTATTTTGGGCTGAAATCTAAATATATTAAAATAATAATCTAATAAATAAAATGCACATTCAACGTGTTAAAGATGAAAAATTCAAGTCGTTATATAATCGTTTTATTTGTCTAGATCCATGTGTACAGCACAGTTTTGATTTCACCGTCTTGTCTTTGGGACAGTAATGCGTTTGGTTTGTAGGCCTGCAGCGTCGGTCCGATCTGATCCAGCCTTGCGTCTGATCCGGAGCAGAGCCGAAACCCACAGGTGAAAGAACGACGGGTCAAGGATGAGCATTAACCGGGTGAAAACACGAGCCGGAGGCGGGAACAAGACGACACAGATACAAACTGAAGATCTGAGGAGTTTGCACAGGCGCCGAGAGCCTGAAAATCCGGTCCTTTCACACTCACACCAGTTTATTTCTACCGACGACCCACAGGACAGACATGAATGTCATTTCCATCTCTAATCAGCATCATTCACTCTGTGATAGAAAGACTTCAATAACACTGTAAAGTTCATCGATTATGAAATGAGCTCAATTCAGATATGCATTTTCACATAATAAATACAGAATATTCAAATGCTTTGTTTAGATGATCAGTTTTAGAAATGCAGCAATGATCATCTAGGTTTAAAAGTAGGCGTGGGGCTACAGTAAATGGGTTTTATTATCTGTACTGTTTGAAGCGCTGTAGAAATAAAGCTTACTTGACAAAACAAAAGTTGAAGTATGTTTCTGTTGATCCGTTTTAACAGAATTTCACATAGTTGTGGAGCCGTTATAGAAACGGACAGAGTGTGAAAAGCACACAGATCTGATAAAACCAGAGATATTTATGAGCTGCAACACGCTTTTTACGGGATCTTTCGGTCATATTTTCAATCAGCAAATTCCCTCCCAAGAACTGGGAGCTGGAATTCTCCACCGGTGCGCGCCGGTGCCAAGCGCTCGGGCATTTACTCACAGCTGTCGGCAGAGGAGCCGGGATCTGTACACAAACGTCAGAACTAAGTCATGGAAATAGTTTCCCTGCGTTCAAGCGCAATAAAACTGTATTTAAGCTTGATCCTGAGCCGCAGACATAACACCGGATGACCCGCGGCCCCGCCAGCCCGAGCGACGCCTGCCGAACAGATTCATCTCCGCTCACCTGCTTGGTCTTCGACCTGCTGATTGTGTCTGAAAGAGGTTTCTTCTTCTCCTTGACTGCCGTTTTGGAGAAAAGTTCGACAAACTCGTCAAAATCCACGGATGGCTCTTCGATCGCCTCCCATACGAGAGAATTTGAGTCCCTGCGGAGGAATGAAAAACACTGATGAACATGAATCAAAACGAATAATTATAACTGCTTTTAATTTATCTCTCTTGATTGGTCAGTGGTGTCATTCTATATATGATGACTTTAAAAATGTAAAACTGATCATTTCCTCCATTGCCTTGTTTCACGTGTCTCGTGTCATCATAAAAAAATAAAATAAATGTCCGGCTTGTAAATATTTATTAATTTATTTAAATATAATACACGATTACATAAATATAAGTATTTATTTAAATAAAGTACAAGATTAAATATAAATAAATTTAAATAAAATACATATTTAATTATTTATATTTTATGTAATTAAAATACACAATTAAATATTTATTAATGTATTTAAATATAATACGCTATTACATAAATAATTTACATAAAGTACATGATTAAATATATTAATGTATTTAAGTAAAATACATATATTTAATGTTTATGTAATTAAAATACATTTTAATATATTCAAATAAAATACACAATATTCATAATTATGTATTTAAATAAAATACAAACTTAAATATTTATTAATGCATTTAAATAAAATGTATGATTAAACACGTGCGGATTTATTTAAAATACATGATTCAATATTTATTAATGTATTTATTTAAATAAAATACATATATTTAATTTTATTTAAATAAAATACATAATGTATTTAAATACACGATTTAATATTCATATTTATGTATTTAAATAAAATACAAAATTAAATATTTATTAATGCATTTAAATAAAATATATGATTAAACATGCGGGTTTATTTAAAATACATGATTCAATATTTATTAATGTATTTAAATAAAATACATATATTTAATGTTTTTATTTAATTAAAATACATTAATATATTTAAATAAAATAAAAGATTAAATATTCATATGCATGTATTTAAATAAAATACAAAATTAAATATTTATTAATGCATTTAAATAAAATATATGATTAAACGTGTGGATTTATTTAAAATACATGATTCAATATTTTTTAATGTATTTATTTAAATAAAATAGATATTTATTAATGTATTTAAATACACGATTTAATATTCACATTTATGTATTTAAATAAAATATGATTAAACATTTATATTTATGTATTTAAATAAAATATATGATTCAATATTTATTAACATTTTTAAATACATATATTTTAATGTTTTTTTATTTAAATAAAATACATAAATTTGACATTTCTTAATATATTTAAATAAATAAATAAAAGATTTTAAAAATTGGCAAAAAAAAGAAATTTAGTGTATTTAACAAATTCTGACCTTGGCTGTTTTTTTTTTTGCGTCTTTTTTTAAAGCTCGATGCTGGTCGCTATTCACTGCCATTATATGGATGAGCACAAGCGGGAAGAAGGGTGTACGGCATTAGAACAACGCCAGGTTGAGTAAATGATGATTTAATTTTCATTTCAGGGTGAACTATCCCTTTAAGGCTGGAATACATTACACCGCTTTTATAATGAACAGATTCTGATCATAGGCATCATGCACTAAAACTCAAAATATCAAACATATTTGAAATTCTCAGACTGGACAGAACCACATAAAATCTGAGCCTTGCCCATCATACACCACGTGATTTTCTGTGAAATTCATAAACTGACCAAAATCAGCTTGACTCAAAATCAAATCATGAACTAATATAAGTACTAAAATGAAGAAATGATTGTGAAGCAGAAGTACTTTTTGGCGTGCAGCTGTATTCGTGTCCAGTACAGCGGTTTCATGGGTCTCGGCGGCTCCACGATGAGCTTGCGAGGCGGTTTCTCCTGCGCCGCTCCTAACGCGTACAGACCGAGCGGCAGAGGAGGAGGCAAAGAGCCAAAACCGAAGGCCAGAGGAGGCGCACAAGCTCCAGGAGCCATAGATGGAGGAGGTGGTGGAGGAGGAGGTGGTGCTGATCCTGCATTGGGGAGAGGAGGTGCAGATAGACCTGGTAGAGGAGGTGGAGGAGGTGGTGCACATACTCCTGGTAGAGGAGGTGGAGGAGGAGGCGCACATACTCCTGGTAGAGGAGGTGGAGGAGGAGGCGCACATACTCCTGGTAGAGGAGGTGGAGGAGGAGGTGCACATATTCCTGGTAGAGGAGGTGGAGGAGGAGGTGCACATACTCCTGGTAGAGGAGGTGGAGGAGGCGGCGCACATACTCCTGGCAAAGGGGGCGGAGGAGGCGGCGCACATACTCCTGGTAGAGGAGGTGGAGGAGGAGGCGCACATACTCCTGGTAGAGGCGGCGGAGGAGGAGGCGCACTTAGTCCTGGTAGAGGAGGTGGAGGAGGAGGTGCACCCATTCCTGGTAGAGGTGGTGGCGGAGGAGGCGGCGGCACCGAAGCACCCGGCTGCTGCTGGCAGACACACACAAACGCTTGAGAACCAGCCTGAGACTGAGAGCCCTGCGAGGAGTCACTCCCTCCGGGTGCCTGCGCCTCCACAGGAGGCACTTTAAACCTAAAGCTCTCGTCCACAGGAGACGTTTGCACCGATTTGGCCTCCAGCGGCAGCAGAGCAGAGTTTTCCGTCTGTAGGTCCACATGGCAGACGTCCGGGACGAGGCCTTCCTCCCCGCCGCACTCCTGATCCTGTGTGATGATCTCCCGCTCCAGCAGGGGGTGCTGTTTCTCCAGCTCAGCGATCTTACTGCGCAGGTCTTCAATGGTCTGCTCCAGCTGCTCAATCACGCAGACGTGCTCCTGCTTCAGATTCACCGTCTTCAGCACGGACTCCTCCTACAGACAGACAGAGAGACAGGCGTGATGAGAAGCAGATAAACGCCACAGACAGAAACAGATATAAATCTGGGTTTCTCTTCCACTGAAGTCGCTTTCAGGCTGCTGCAAATGTCACACGGTTAAACGTGTTTCCTGCTGAAGTGTGGACAGAACTGATGAGGAGCAGCTGCCTTCAGACTCGAAACACAACCATAGATGCCCACAACATGAGGGGAATTCAACAGACCCCACAGGACCTAATAGAGAGCAGATTTTTAATGAGAGAAACAGAATGAACGGACAGAGTGAGCGTGTCGTCCTGTGTGTCTCTTGGTGGTTGACTGACAGGGTTTTTGTTATGGATGATGGAAGCACTGATATCTGGTCAGAAGGACAAATTATATAAATATATCACATGTATGCATATTTCATGATAAACGGCAGTCACAAACATACTTAAGGTCAAAGCTAATAAATGTATAATTAAAAAAATAAATAGAAGCTTTTAGAGCAAAGGTGACGATATACATTTATATTAGATTTTAACCCTCTGGAGTCTGAGGCTGATTTGGGGCCTGGAGAGGTTTTGACATGCCCTGACATTTGTGCTTTTTTCAGTTGTTCATAAACATTAATGACACAAGTGTCATTACACTGTATTCAGCACAAACTAGGCTACAATAATATGTGAGGAACATGTATGTACATGTTTGTGTTTCTGAAGGAATAATGTTTATGCGTGGTTATTGAAAAAACAAAAAACTTAAGTCACTGAAATAAGGCCAAAAAAGTATATTAAATCTGTGTTCACAAGACTTTAGGGTATTGGAGGCTGTAGACTAGAGTTTTTGCTTCAGAATTATGTAAAATTATGCTGCCTATTCCTTCATATAAAACAATATATTGATTTAGTTTTTGTAAGACACTTTTTGTCAAGAAACAGTATGCATGGAGGAGTGAATCATCATGAATAATGGGTCATTTACACCTGAGAATACAAAATAATCGCATAATAATGACCTAAAATGACTAATGAGGCCTTTCAGTCGGGTAGGCTGTGAAAAAACCCTCTGTAATCATGTCTCACCTCAATTTAAAATAATGGTATTCTATTATATTCTTTAAAATATCATGTATTTCTGTGATGCAAAGTGTCTGAACAATTATGTTACCTCTGTGGCATTTCATATTGGCTTTTAGCTTAAAAGCATGCACATTTGGAGAAATATTGATGGATTCTTATATGTTTATGTAAAATTTCTATACTGAGAAGTAATATTTATTGTCATCACTATGAGTGCTGGATACTGTGTTTTCAATTCATACTTGCAGCCGGAGGGCGCTCTGTACACCTTCAGGCCACAAATTCATATGAAGAAGAAAAGGAACTAACGGCATGTCTTCTAGAGATCGATAACCATGGCTTTTACATCCAAATAAACACTTTTCAAGATAATAAATACATGATTGAGACGATGTAAGCATGTATTGACTCTGAATTTGCGGATAATGAGCTGAATCACGGACTTCTGACATGGCACTCTTTTCATACAGATTACTTAAACACAGAATGTTTGTTTTCGATTTGACTTGCACGATTTAAAACCTGACATTTCAGCGTTTCTTTAGACATAAGTGTCATTTTTTTGTCATTAGTATTCACTAAGTTACAGTTCATTTTCTAAGAACTATCAGATTGGACTTCGTTTAGAGGCAGACGAGAGATCACGCATCATGTTAGTTTTCTTTATTTTACAAAAAGCACAACATTGTGTTTTTACTTTGAGTGTACACAAATAAAATAAGACATTCTATAGTTTCAATTGATATATTACTTGTGTCTCTACGACAAGAAATGACGGAGTATTTTAAGTCTGTTTTGCTGCAATGTGAAAAAAAAAATCCTGCAAAACGCGCCGACGTGTTTTCAGACCTCAGGGAGTTAAAAGTAATAAGATATACACATACATACATATACACACAAAACAATTATTTATATTAAAATAATTAAATTCTAAATATAAGTAACAATTTAATAATCATAAATATATTGTTATTAAATATATGTTTTATTATTATTATATATTACACAATTTATATTCACATATATATATTAACTATATTCATATAAATTGTTACATATAAACTGTATATATATATTTTTTATAAAAACAATTATACATACATATAATTTTATATTAATATAATTGTTTTATATAAAATATATTACTATATATAACTAACTATATATAAATAATATAAATTGTTGTATTAGTAACAAATTAATAATTACATTCATTATTATCTATTATAATTTAATAAAAATTATATTAATATAAATTGTGTAATAATATATAACTGTTATATATACAGTAACAAATTATATATATATATATATATATATATGGGGCGTTTCCTCCGAGTAGGCAAGGGAGGCAGTGCCTCCTCAAAAAAATAGGATGAGAAAATAATCCATATTACATATAAAAGAACACAAATATTACAAATTATGATGACATTAAAAAGAGCGCAAGTCACGCGTATTTCTTAAGGAACACTGCCCAACAGCGACACCCACAGGTAAAGTTACACAGAGGAGTCATGCCTCCCTTTCCTCTCATAGGAATCTATAGAAATCATCAGAACCCCGGCGTGCGGTGGGTTTTGTGGGGGTTAATTGAGAATGAATGGGGGAAAGTCACATGAGAGGAGGCAATGTCTCCATCGCGCTATGATTGGATGTAATTGGTTATGATTGGATATGATTGGTTTGTGCGATAAATCCCGCCTCTCGTTGATGTGCGCGTTCCGCGCGTAGGTTTGACTGAACAAATGATGGCGTCAATCGGAAGACTAATCGAAAAGTAAGTAAACAGATCACCCAGTTAGATATATCACTGCTTTATGTTACGTTAAAAATAAAATTTGAAATGGACTGAAAGCATGATTACTGCTGGGTTTTTAGTGCAATCAGCTTGGTGAAATTAAAAATGCAATTCGGTGTTAATGGAGCATGACTGATGATCCAAAATATTCTAGGTTGACAATTAAAAAGAAAAACCGCAATAAACAAATAAAATATATTGTTTAAATTATTATTGCCTTTACTTTACAGTACATCAAAAAAAAAAAAAAAAGAAACCAAATACAACTCTATTTTGTAATATTCATTTAACAAGGAAGATTTGTCAACTTTAAGAGTAATGCACATGAATTTACAATGATTCATAAAAAATAAAATAAAAATGTGCCTCATTTCAGAGCACCACTGCACGCCACTGATATATAGATATATATAGATATAAATAATGAATTAATATAAATTAAATTGTTACTATATATAGTAATTAATAAATATTTATTTATATTAATATACTAATCTATCTATCTATCTATCTATCTATCTATCTATCTATCTCTACTATATCTATCTCTATCTCATATATATATATATATATATATATATATATTCATAATTGACTTATCATTGCACTTGCAAATTGTTGGTTTAACTGCTAATAAAAGCATACGCGGATAAAAATATTTGATCTTTTAGCTGTCTATAATCTTCCGGTGAACGTCTCATGGACTGAAGTGTGCAGTGATGCCGCCCTCTGCTGGTCGTCCACACTGAAGCGCACTCCTGTTGAGCTCATGACAGATGTTTATTTTCTATTTCTGAAATCAAACAAACTCTGGGAACTATTAAACATCCGTCCAGCAGCGAAGCATTCGAAATAAACAACACAATCAGACAAATTACTGATCAGCATCACGGCATGAATTAATCATGAGACAAGCTTGTCACGCAGCCGATCAATAAACCAGACCGACACACGTGTTGAAAAGACACTTTCTGCATCGGTCATGATGCTTCAACTTACATATTAATAAATACGAATAAAAGACACACCTGAATTTGCCGGATTTCTTCTTCCTGTTGTTTCTTCAGGTCTGAGACGACAGCCTGATGCTCTGAAACACACAAACATAAGAAACTCAGTATCTACAGTACTGTAAATATGAATATATAGTTGCGCATTTGTGAGAGAAATCTCAGTAAACTCACAACACATGCTTTAAAAAAATGATGGGCAGAAAAACAGACAAAACTCTGTCATGACGAAACTCCTTCAGTATGCAGAAAGTTATTAATTCTGTTACCCAGAGTCCTTCATAATCATCTGAATGATGCAAATATGATGGTTTTGGTGATGAGGACAGATGCTGATGATGGATGATGAATCGGTCCTGTGATTCACGCTTGTTGCTAGGCAACATTTGTAAACAAACAGCAGCAAGTGAGGAAAAATGACCTAAAATGACTTAATTTCTATTAAGTAAAATCCAGCCAATGACGAGGAGTAAGATGGGACGGTGTTAAACGACACACAGAAGTGGTACAGTCGTGACGGAGTTACTCACCCTCCGGCTCCTCGACCGCTGCAAGCGCAGAAGTGAGAAAAATAATCTAGTTTAGCTGGAACATTGTGAAATGACCTCAAATCCTGTTTCTGAATCTAAAAGACGGACATTCTGCTCTTCATGCATTTATTTAATAATTTAAAATATTACACATTTAAATAAGAGTTTTCACATTAAATTGAGATTGACAACTCGTCTTCCCGTCATGTTGAAGAAAGTGCTCCAGTGATGTCACTTCCTGTGTGTCACAACTTCATGGCATGATTTTAATTTAAATAAACCCATACAGGGTTGCACACAATAGATTATAGACTGTGTGTGTTCATACCTTCCTCTGTGTATTTGGGCTCCTCCCCCGGTCTGGTCAGGGGCCACAGGCTCTTCAGGTGTCCAGGTAAACGTCCCTCCAAGCGCTCCAGCGACGGAGGAGGCTGGCTCACTGCCGCCCATGTGTACAGCTGATCTTGCTGGAGAGAGAGAGATTATATTAATATATGATTATATGAACTTTTTGAAGCGTCGAAACTCTCGGATTTCATAAATATCTGAATTTGTGTTCTGAAGATGAATGAAGGTCTTACGGGTGTGGAACGACATGAGGGTGAGTAATAAATGAGATTATTTTCATTTTTGGGTGAACAAACCCTTTACTAGTCAAACTACAAACTCATGCATGCAGAACAGGAGGGCATTTCCCTGCATGTTAACACTCAAGAGTTCACGAGGAATGAGATGTGACTATGAATAATGATGCGGTTGTTCAGCGGAGTGAGATCAGAGGAGCTCGACACTCGTGAAGTGACTTTCACTGACTGATGCTCAGATCTTTGGAAACGCACATGAACAAACATCATCGCCGACAGGCCAGAATGAGCAACATGATCAGGTGTGGAACTGCTGCTCACTCTTGTGCTGACTGAGAATCATGGGAAATGCAGTTTTGCGAAAACCTGTCACATCATAAACCTTCTGAATCACTACTTTCTGGACAGGTTTATCACTTCATCAACGGAACAAAAAATATGAACGCAAAATGAAAAGTAAAGTCAACATTTTCTAATTTTACATGATCAATATTGCAAATAGGGCTAGACTGATTTTATTTTAACTGTGAACTGCACTGGAGAAGAGTTCAACTAAAACATTAACTGAAATAAAAAATAATAAATAAATAAATATATATATATATAATTTTTTTTTTTTTTTTGATAAACATTTGTGACCAAAAATTATTCAGACACTTTGACCTGAGCATGTTTTGCTTTAGTGTTTTCTGACATAATTAAGATTTTTTTTTTTTTGACAGTTAACTCTGAGATCTTGACATATTTTATTAGCATGTTTTTAAACTATAGTGAATAAACTGAATTAATGAAAGAAATGTTCAAGGTGTCTGAATAAATTTATTTTGGTTTGAATGTATATATACTGATTCTAAAACATTTAATGAAAAAAGTATATATATATATATATATATATATATATATATATATATATATATATATATATATATATATATATATATATATATATATATATATTTATATTTATATTTATTTAAAAAATAAAATAAATAAAAAAGGAACAAAATTAAAATATTGCTAATAAGGCTAGACTGCTTATATTTTAACTGAACTAAATTGAAAACATTAACCTAAAAAAATTTATTATTAATAAATATAATATTATTCTAATTTCTGATTCTAAACATTAACAGAACTTATTTTTTAAATTAAAACAAATATATATATATACACACACACAATCAGATTTGATATATAAAAATATTACTATATATGTATTATTTTTCATATATTTTCTATATATATATATATATATATATATTATATTATATTATATTATATTATATTATATATATATATATATATATATATATATATATATATATATATATATATATATATATATATATTTATTTATTATTTATATATATTTTTTTTAAATCGAGGTCATTTAGATTTATTTGTTCAACTTTAACCAAAAATTATAATTTTATATATATAAAATTATAATTTTTGGTTAAAGTTGAACAAATAAATCTAAATGACCTCGATTTAAAAAAAAAAAGAAAAAAAAAAGTAGTATATAACCAACAAAACCAAATAACATTTATATTATCTAAAACTTTTAAAAAAATACATTTGTTAATTTAAATAAATGTTTACTAAAAATTCTATATTTTTAAGTGAATGTTTATTTTATTTCCGTTAAACATATAATATTTTTAGTTTGAATAGTTAATACGTTTTTAATATTTTTAGATTTTCTGTACAAATATCAGTCAGTTGCCAAGGCAACATTTCAAATATTTTCTTTGCTTAAATTGAAGTACTTAAATTACTAAACTAAAACTGAAATAAAAACTAATTTCTCATTCTAAATTAAATTCTAATCTAAAGAAAAAAAGAATAAAACTGACAAACGCACAACAAAATTACCAAAACAAGGATTATAAAATTAAAAACTTGTTTAGAATGTAAAAAAAAAAAAAAAAAAAAAAAAAAAATACTAAAATAATACTGCAAAGTAGTCCACATGAACCAAACTGCACACAGAAGTTCAGAAAACCGACAAACCAACATCAGTCTCAAACTCTCAGATGCTGCCGATCCAGTTTCTGTCTCTATAAACGGATAATTAACTGGACCTGGACGAGTTCAAACACGCCGCTGCTGCTGCGACAGACAGACTGTGGGAGTCTGAGCCGGACCGTGTCCAGTTGTGTTTCTCCGTCCTCTCCATGACCCCTGACAACCTCCAGAACAGACCCGTCGGAGCAGAGGACGGGTGAGGACGAACCTGCCTCCATCCTCAACCTGCGCCGCTGCTCGTCGCCATGGCAACAAGCACACGTGCAGTGAACAACACGCATGCACTTCTCAGTCGCAGGTGCTTTCGGTTTCCATATTAAACCTCAGACGCATGACTCAGCTGAAACAAACGCGAGCTCTCCTGCTCTGTCTGCTGACGGTCCAAATCCGCAGCAGCGTCCGGGACATCCGCTCCCATCGCGGCTCGGCCCCGCGTCAACAAACATCATGCTTGAGCTGCACCGCTGACGATTCTGCAGTGAGATCAGGTTGCTTTATGACACAACAGCCTCTCGCTCGCTCCAGACACAGAGAGAGAGAGAGAGAGAGAGTGATGCAGTGGAGGAGAATAACAGAGTGACGCCACACTGTAGATGAGCCAATCAGAGAGCAGAAGCTGTAAATAAGTAATAAAAGTGCTGAACACACACTTTGGTCTCACTGGACGCAATCACACACACACACTCACTCTCTCTCACACAAACAACTGCATCACACCCTAAAATAAACACGCCGCTCCAGTGTAACCCGAATCAAATTCAGATCAAATTGCATTATTGTGAGAAAAATCCACTAAAGAAAGTCACATGGTTTAGAGCAACATCTGTCATCACAGCAGCCAGTGTCAGACTCCTGATCGCCAGCAGATGGCGCTCACTTTTTCACCTTCTTGGAAACCAAAAGATGATGCAGAGCCATTCCTGGTAAGAGCCAATCACAAAGAAGCAGATCACATGATGCCAACCAAAGCCAGTAAGAGAGGACAACAAAACTGCACATGTGGCCATTCATCACAGTGTGGTAATATTCCTGGTCTGGGTTTGATTTTAGGGACCTATGAAATCCGTTTTATTTTTTCCCAAATTCCGTTTTATTTATTTATTTATTTTATTTTATTTTTGACTCCATTTTAATGGTTAAATTAAATTTTAGTAATCAAAAAGCATGTCTAATTAATTGAAATAATGAATCTTGTCCAATTTACCAACAATTTATTAAAAGTTTAACAAAAAAAAAAAATTTTTTAGGGCCCTATGATATACGTTTTATTCTTTCTGTTTTCTGGATTCCATTTTAATGGTTTAATTAAATTTTTATAATCAAAAAGCATGTCTAATTGAATTCTTAAAGACAATATTTATTAATTAAAAAATATTTTTATGAAATGTTTTGTTTTTTCAGAAATTCTGTTGTGTATTTAAATTTTTCCGGCAATCAAACAAACGCATACCATTTAATTTATGTTTTAAATCATTAAATTAAACTTTTGTCAAACAATGTGCTGCACAACAGAGCTTTACTGTTAAAATTAAAAAAAGGAAGAAAAACTAAATATATTTAATAATTTATTATTAAATTAATTTATCTAAATTCTACTGTAATATGTTTCTGTCAAGTTAAATCAAACTTTTATTTTGACAGGTTGCCGAGAGCTTCGGGTTTCTCTGTGTTTATGATGGTAATTTTCTCAAACGAAGCGGTTAAATGCTGATGAAGTGACTTTCAGAGCAGCTCTGGAGATTAATTTTGTGTGAGATAAATTAAACCGCGCTTCCGCACACAAACATGCAGAATTCATATTTAAATAGTCTTTTTGTGGTTTAATATTCATGGACACTAGTCTATATCGCAATTTGATTTAAGTGTACTGACATGCTTTTAATTAATTCATCAAAAATTTGACAAATTCCATTTTTATGACTGGATTCCACGATTCTCTGCATCGCGGAAATCATAGGGCCCTAGTTTGATCTAAACCTCTAATCCAAAGATTTAAACTTAATGCAGACTTAGCCAATCAGAGCAGGGAAAGGCGGGGTTTAGAGAGACTGAATCCTTGATTGAACCGTTTCAGACACTGAGAGAAAAGAGCTGATGCTGCAGTGGATATTATGAGAAAATTGAAGTGTTTTTGACCTTGGATGAATGTAAACCACAGTTAGGAGATTTTAGGGGCAGTGAATGTGAAGTCTAACTGGACTCACGTCAAATTTGGGTGCGATCTGTCCGCTGCTGCCGCACGCCTCTCTGAAACAGTCGCTGAAGGGAAGCAGGAGACCCATGGCCAGGATCCTGGAGCAAATCTTCTCCGCCTCCTCCGGCTCGCTGGAATCCTGCTGCTGGAAAAACTTCTCCAGCAACGTCCGGCCTGCAGACACAGAAATCACCATTGACAAACAAGTCATTTTGTTCTTTGCAAACGTGTTGTCAAGCACATAAAAATGCTTTTTTTATTCCGTGGTAAAAACTAGCTTTCATCATATTCCTTTTATGCATTGAAAAAAAAAAAAAAAAAAAAGTAGACCGGGTAATGTGAAACTAATGACTGCATTTCAAAACCTAAACAACATATTCGGCTTTGAAACGAACAGCAATTTTAGTATATTTTAATTAGTTACAGAGAAATGAAGTGTGTGTGACAGTAATTTCTGCAGCGCGCACAAACTTCAGCTTGGTTTCTTGTGAATGAGTCACTGCTGCAGAGCTTCAGCTCTCAGTCTCCCTAAACCGAAAATATCAATGGAGTCACATGATCACTGCGAGCTCCTGCATCAAAGCACAGCACAATTCCATATTTGCATAAGATCCGGTCTAATCCTTCCAGCTCACTTTCATTTAGACGTGATGCAGCGGTGCTGGTCTGAAGGCAGTTTCTTTAGTCATAAAGACATGGAGGCTTGTTTCCTCCACAGAATAAGAGAAATGTTCATGCGATTCTGACTTTTCCTTGCAATTTATATCTAAACTCAATTGTGAGGGGGAAAAAAAAAATTATAAAGTTATATAAACTCAAAAAAAAAAAATCACAATTCTGAGAAAAAAAGTCAGAATTGCAGAGAAAATTGATATATACACATTTAATATATTTTACAATTCTGAAAAAAAATCTATAGGTCTATATCTATATCTAATAGAATGATGAAATAAAAGTCAGAATTGCAAGACAAAACATTTTCCATCCAAACTTGCAAATTTAATATTAACACATAGAATTCATGGTGTTTCCATCCAGCGTTTTTTTAATGCAATATCCCAAAATGCACAAAAATAGGTGGATGGAAACATGGCTGAGTTCAGAATTGCAAGGAAAATACATCTACATTTAATATATTTTACAATTGTGAGGAAAAAAAACACTAATATATTTCTGAATTCTTTGGAAAAAAAGTCAAAATTGCAAAATATAAACAACTGAAATAAAGTCAGAATTGCAAGACAAAAGCTGTTTCCATCCAAACTTGCGAATTTAACATTTTTAGAATTGATTGTGTATCCATCCGGTGTTTTTTTAAATGCAGTATCCTAAAATGCACATTAAAATAGGTGGATGGAAACATGGCTTAAGTCAGAATTGCGAGAAATAAACTTGGAATTGCAATAAAGTCAGAATTGCAAGACAAAAGCTGTTTCCATCCAAAGTTGCAAATTTAACTAACACATTTTCAGAATTTATGGCGTTTCCATCAAGTGATTATTAATGCGATATCTCAAAATGCACATGAAAAAAGGTAAAATCAGAATTGCGAGATTTAAACTTGCATTTGCTGGAAATAAAGTCAGAATTGCAGAGAAAATTATATCTACAGTTAAAATATTTTACAATTCTGAGAGAAAAAAAATCTATAGGCCTATATCTACTGTATATCTAATATATTTCAGAATTCTTAGAAAAAAAACTGTGAGATATAAAGTCAGTTGAAAAAGTCAGAATTGCAGAATTTTTTCCATCCAAAGTTGCGAATTTAATATTAACACTAAGAATTTATGGCATTTCCATCCAGCATGTTTTTAACACGATTTCCCAAAATGCACAAAAATAGCTGTGTAGAGTCAAAATTGCAAAATATAAACAACTGAAATAAAGAAATTGCAAGACAAGCGGTTTCCATCCAAACTTATAATTTAACACATTTTTAGAATTGATGGTGTATCCATCTGTTGTTTTTTTATTGCAATATCCCAAAATGCACATTAAAATAGGTGGATGGAAACACAGCAGAGTTCAGAATTGCGAGAAATAAACTTGGAATTGCAATAAAGTCAGAATTGCAAGACAAAAGCTGTGTTTCCACCCAAAGTTGCGAATTTAACTAACACATTTGCAGAATTTATGGCGTTTCCATCCAGCGATTATTAAAGTATTAAAAAAGGTGGATGGAAACATGGCTAAAATCAGAATTGTGAGGAAAATGTATACATCGACATTTAATATATTTTACAATTGTGAGAAAAAAAATGTTGGCGTTGCAATCCAGTGTTTTTTTAATGCGATATCTCAAAATGCACATACTCGGAATTGCAATAAAGTCAGAATTGAGAAGTCAATTACTTTTTTTTATTCCACTGCAGAAACAAGCTTCCAGAGACTGTGCCGTGTGCATAGAGACTCACACACCGACACTTCAAGTTTACAGGCCTGATTATCAACAGATCATTAACTTCATTAGCATGTCAATAAGATCAAAGATGAGCCTGCATTTAAACAGTGTCAGAGAGCCAAGATACAGTAAGGTGCATCATGGGCAATCAACACGCGTCTCTAGCATTTCAATATAAGATGTTGGAGTTCAGCACAAGAAAATACAGGAGCAACAGAAATCAGACACGGACTCACACTGGCGTCCTGCTCACGACTGACAAGCGTTTAGAGAGATTTGACACGGTGCGTTTAACCCGATCGACCGTGTGAGAACACAAAAGAGCAGCAAGAACGCGTCTAAAACCGGTTCTTATTCCAACAATCCAAACACTGGACCTAAACGATCCGAGCTTCTGCTGAATCTACAGCAAAACAAACAATGATGCTCTATGGTATTTTTATTAACCTATTAACTACAATAACTCCATATACTCCATGTGGTTCAAAAACAGCATGCAGTTTACTTTGGGTATGCTTTTTTAGGCATTTTAGGCACATTTTAAGAGGTTAAAAATGCTAAGGGGTTAATCTCATATAAAACTATGTTGTCAGTGTGTTACACATGAACTGATTTCTATGCCTTTATTTTGTTATTCAAATAGAAAAGGAGAATATTTCTTATCCTTTAATGCAGGCAAAAGCACACAGCAATGAATGGGTTAAACTCTAAATTCATAATCCAGAGCATGTTTTTGTCTTTAAACAACCCTAAATAACAGACTTCCTGTTGGACGGAGCTTATGAATTGCAGTTCGGAAGTTGTTCGGCTCGATGAGATCTATATGTGTACCAAGTTTCATACATATATGTACTAGTATGTTGCCAAGATATCAGTTTGCGTTCAAGGGGGCGCTGTAGAGCCCTATAGCCACGCCCATGTACCAGCTTTGGTGCGGATCTAATGGCTGAGGATTCAGACGTGTGCGCCAATTTTCAAGAGTTTGAGCATGTTAAGTACTGGAAAACACAAAAATACTTTCAAGCGGGTTCTTTTTTATTTTTAACAAACATCCATGGAACCATTAAAAGTCCTTCAGATTATTAAAATGTAAGAAAAAAATGGTTCTTTTAAGAACTGATCACTGAAATGTTCTTTGGAGAACCAAAAATGTTTTTTCTACAGCATCGCTGCGAAAACCCCCTTTTGGAAACGTTATTTTTAAAGGTGCCCTAGAATCAAAATTTGAATTTACCTCGGCATAGTTGAATAACAAGAGTTCAGTACATGGAAAAGACATACATTGAGTTTCAAACCCCATTGTTTCCTCCTCCTTATATAAATCTCATTTGTTTAAAAGACTTCTGGAAAACACGTGGATCTCAACATAACACCGACTGTTACGTAACAGTCGGGATCATTAATATGTATGACCCCAATATTTGCATATATGCCAGCCCATGTTCAAGGCATTAGACAAGGAAAGGCAGTATTAATGTCTGGATCTGTGCACAGACAAGGTAAGCCAGCAAGAACGACAGCGAAAAATGGCAGATGGAGCAATAATAACTGACATGATCCATGATATCATGATATTTTTAGTGATATTTGTAAATTGTCTTTCTGAATGTTTCGTTAACATGTTGCTAATGTACTGTTAAATGTGGTTAAAGTTACCATCGTTTCTTACTGTATTCACGGAGACAAGAGCTGTCGCTATTTTCACTTTTTAAACACTTGCAGTCTGTATAATTCATAAACACAACTTCATTCTTTATAAATCTCTCCAACAGTGTGTAATGTTAGCTTTAGCCATGGAGCGCAGCCTCAAACTCATACAGAATCAAACGTAAACATAAAAATAAATACTATATTCCCATAATTTGAAGCATGCGTACAGCATGCATGACGAACACCTTGTAAAGATCCATTTGAGGGTATATTAGCTGTGTGAACTTTGTAAATGCACTGTAATATAGTCGAGAGCTCGTGTGGCAGGGAGCAGGCGAATTAAAGGGGCGGCGCGCTGCCAAAATCAGTGTATAGTTAATGATGCCCCAAAATAGGCAGTTAAAAAAATTAATTAAAAAAAAATCTAATGGGTATTTTGAGCTGAAACTTCACAGACACATTCAGGAGACACCTTAGACATATTACATCTTGTGAAAAAGCATTCGTGGGCACCTTTAAGAGTATAGAATGATAATTGCAGAGTCACATGAAGGTCTGAAGCATTTATTTGCCCGCCGTTTCCCATCAATCCAGATCTTAGCAGTCAATACAGTCTAACATGGGCTTTGAACTACAGCAATCAGCTCTTGATCTGATTGGCTGAGAGCGAGCGAGTGATGTCACTAATGGACGAGAGTCCTCAGGGTCTGATCAGCACGATGCCATCTGCTCTAGTGTGTGTGTGTGTGTGGATCAGACGGGAAGAGCTGAAGAAGATATCCTGCTCTGAGAGGATGTTAAATAATGACATCACTGTATTGTAGTGAACTGAGCTGACTCTATTGTCTTCTGTAGGAGCAGAATTTAAATTTCTCTAAAGTTTGCATCATTGATTCTGATATTCTCCGGTTTGTTTCTGAATGTTCTGTTTATATGAACCCTGCAATCTGATTCACATGTTTGTTTACATGTGCATGACATCTATTCTGAAGATATTCAAGATTGATGCTTAAATTTGCACTTCATTATTTCAGAAAAACAAGACTTAATATCTGAAGCCATCTCACTTCTCCAGTAAATGCATCTTGATTTAAGAGTGTTTAGATATTTGTGCTGGAAAACAAGACAGAAATACAGGATCTGGGAATAAAAGTTCAGATGCAGGAGAGAGAGTCAGTGAGAGCGATTCATTCAGATCAGAGTTGTTTATCAGTCACTAAGACAAAGAGCTCTGCCAACACAACACTGACTGAAAGAGAGAATATATATTCACTCGACGGCCAAAACAACTGCTTCTCTTTCACTCGCTGCTTCATTCTCGAACTCCCTCCGTCACCGACTGTGGAAACTACAGACGAGCCAGATCCATCTGTCTCTCACATGCTTATTTTTGCTCTGTGCTGTTCTTGGTGTCAGTGTGTGACAATTTTCACTGCTTAGACACATGACATCATCTCCAGTCTCTCAATGCCGTCCCATAATGCCTCTCTACAGGACAGAGACTCTGAATAGGTGCTACATTTGAATTTGAACTTCACACATTCATACTTTATAGAACCATTTTTAATGGTCGTGTAGTATAAATGAGACGTCACTGTCATGTGACCTACAGTGTCACTTGTGTCGCTTCACCACCATAGTTATTTTTTTTTTTTAACTAACATTAAAGGGTTAGTTCACCCAAAAATGAAAATAATGTCATTAATTACTCACCCTCATGTCGTTCCTCACACGCAAGACCTTTGTTAATGGTCAGAACGCAGATATTTTTGATGAAATCCGATGGCTCAGTGAGGCCTGAGCAATGACATTTCCTCTCTCAAGATCCATTAATGTACTAAAAACATATTTAAATCAGTTCATGTGAATACAGTGGTTCAATATTAATATTATAAAGCGATGAGAACATTTTTGGTGCGCCAAAAAACAAAATAACGACTTATTTAGTGATGGCCGATTTCAAAACACTGCTTCAGGAAGCTTCGGAGCGTTATGGATCTTTTGTGTCGAATCATGATTCGGATCATGTGTCAAACTGCTGAAATCACGTGACTTTGGCGCTCCGAACCGCTGATTCGACACGCTGATTCATTATGCTCCGTTTGTTTTGAAATCGGCCATCACTAAATAAGTCGTTATTTTGTTTTTTTGGCGCACCAAAAATATTCTCATGGCTTTATAATATTAATACTGAACCACTGTACTCACATGAACTGATTTAAATATGTTTTTAGTACATTAATGGATCTTGAGAGAGGAAATGTCATTGCTCAGGCCTCACTGAGCCATCGGATTTCATCAAAAATATCTTAATTTGTGTTCTGAAGATGAACGAAGGTCTTACAGGTGTGGAACGACATGAGCGTGAGTAAAAATTTTTATTATTTTCATTTTTGAGTGAACTAACCCTTTGAAGCTTGACAAATAAAAGTTTATTGAATCTATAGATAAAATATAAAAAATGAACTGAAGAATAAGAAATTAATAATTAGCGTATTGCATATAATTCTGTAAGCTTTATAGGGTTAATGTTCCTAATATTTTCTAGTATAGATGCAAGAAATGGGAAGAATTTAGATGCAACAGAATATTCAGTGTGCAAACAAAAACCGCAACCATTTTTCCCTGTTCAAATCATCTTTTAGTCTTCATTTAATTTTAAAAAGCTCCTACAGTCTGAGAAATATTTTTTTTTTTAAAAGTACAAGGTTCCAAATTACTTTACAATAAATCATACATTAATCTCAACATTTACAATCAAAAGTTGCATTCGTTAACATTAATGCTAACAAACATGTCGCTGCCTCACCTGTGAAAACTTCCTGAAAGCTGCATGTCGACACCTGAGATGCAGACGCCCTCCGTGTGGCAGCGAGCGCCGCGCCGCCCTTCCTGAGCGTTCCCTCCGAGCCTCCGTACTCCAGATAGTCATCTGACCTGGCCGTTTTCGGAGGAAGGCTCCGAAGCTCCTCGGTCCAGTCGGCGGAGCGGCTGATGGGGTCGGTGATGCTGTAGGAGCGCTGCCGCTTGACCCGTCTCCTCTCGGCCCTGGCCTCGGGCCCTCGCCGCGTGAAGAGCGGGCTGTGAGACGGAGACGGCGCGGGCGAGCAGGAGGGCGAGCTCAGCTGTCGCGTGGTGGTTTTGATGTAGGACGTGCTGATTGGCGGATACGGCTTGACCGAGGACTTCAGCAGCCGCGTGGCCAGCGGGCTTTCCTGGTGCAAGAACGTCACGCTGCTCTTGCGCCGTTCGCTCACCTCCACGGCGCTCAGACATTCCGCTGACCCCGCCGAGAGCGTATCCGTGCTGGGAGCGTCCGGAGCCGAATCGTCCTCTTCCACGGCCTCCACTGCACTTTCAAAGGAAGCAGTGAGATCCGGGAAGCTGCACTCACTGGTTGTCTTGACAACCGCTGGAGGAGGAAGGGGGGCCTCAGGCTCTTTTGTGAGGGTACAAAGGCCCGCATCGGAGTCTCCATTCACAGCCGCCTCCTCCTCCTCCTCCTCCTCCTCCTCCTCCTCCTCCTCAGGGAGGTGCTCCGCACTAACATGCTCTTGTTTGGGAAAGGCTTCCAGCACTGTAAATTGCTCCGAGTCGGGGGTCGGAGTGTTTTTAGCGTCCCCGCCGTTGGTTTGTTTACAATCCTTCTCCCACGGCAGCTCGACGGCGGTGGTGAGCATCACTCCCTGCTTCATCCGGATGGCCTGCTGGATGTCAGCCAGCAAATCTTCCTGCTCGGCGGCAGAGTGGAAACTATACATATCCGCGTCGGATCCGGAGCTGCGGATCTTCTCCTCTTCCTCGGGGCCGTCGGTGGCGTCCAGCGTGGTCTGCCTGCTGACGGCCACCAGACGAGGCCTCTCGGTCTCCATGTCAGACTGTCCGAGCTCATCTCCGGAGAGATCCGGCGTCTTATTGCAGAGAGATGGAACGCTATCAAGTTCATCCAGCGCATCTTCTTTGGAGGCGCTCAGCAACCCTTTCGCTTTCAGGTTCTTGCGCTTCCGTATGTGAGGGAAAACGGAGGATCTGTCTGATTTGTTTTTCTTCTTCCCTCCCTCCCCCTTTCCGTGGGATTTCTTCCCTTTCTTTACACCCTCGTGAGCTCCATTCTCATCCACCGCGCCTCCTGCTTCCCCTCCACCGGAGCGCTTCAGCTTTCCGTCCTGGTTTCCCATGACGAGTGGCTCTCTCACGCCATGACTGCTGCGTTTGCGTCTGCGCGAGTGCCTCGACGACGTGCTTTCGCTCTCGGATGATGAGGAGGATGACGAGGAGAGCGGAGGGATGGAGGAGGAGGCTGTGACGAAAGAGAGATACAGCAGCTCGCTCTCGCTCTCATCCTCGGCTCTGTAGAAGGAGCCGGGCAGGGAGGGGCTGCGGCCCCGGGGGACATGCGCGTCTGCGAGCGGCTCCTCCCTCTGCATGCGGGGGAAGCTGTACTGCTGCCGTCTGCCCAGACTCAAGGCCTCCAGCAGCTTCTGCCTGAACCCGGGAACCTCCAGCATCTGCAGCGGCTGCATCGTCTCTCTCTCTCACACACTCCAGCTGCAGGGAAGACGAGACGAGCATCAATGCGATTCACTTTACACTCAGAAATATGAATGGTCAGAAAATAATTTTAACTCCATGCTGCAAACATTTAAACTCAGCTCAGCTCAGTCATTTATTGAAAATTATTGTTCTGATTGACAGCTGTATAAAAAGAGACTGAAAATAATGGTGGGAAATTAAACTAATTTATACACTGAAAAATCAAGTAGCTTAAAAAAAAAAAAACATTTTTATTGCAAACATTTAAACTAATGTCAATTCAGCCATTTAGAGAAAATAAAATAAATATTTTTATAGGATTGAAAAAAGTTGGTTTCAAGTCTCATTTTTAAACTTTTTAATTTAGTAGACTAAACATGTTATAAAAAGATTAAAAATGCTGTTTAAACATTTTTAAAGTTTAAAAATGCAGAATAATGTGAACGGACACTGACAAATAAACATTTTCCCCCACTTAAGCTTAAAAAAAAAAACATTTTTATTGCAAACATTTAAACTAATTTCAACATTTAGTGAAAATAAAATAAATGTTTTTATAGGATTGAAAAAAAAAAGTTTCAAGTCTCTAAAAACAGCATTTTTAAACATTAATATAATTACTAAACTCATGTTATAAAAAGTTTAAAAATGCTGTTTAAACATTTTCTAAAGTTTAATGAAAAAACTTTTCCCCCACTGAAGCTTAAAAAAGTTAATACAAATAAATTATTATTATTATTATTGACAGCTGTTTATAAGACAAGACTGATAATAATGGTGTGAACTGAAAACTAATTTACACTGAAAAATAAAGCAGCTGTTAATTTTTTTTTCCACTTAAGCTTAAAAAAAAACATTCCAATTAAAATAATTTCAACTCAGTCATTTAGTGAAAAGAATAAAAAAAAAGTGTTTTTATATGATTGAAAAAAGATCTGAAAACATCAGACTAAACTCTCATGATTATATGAAAATATATAAGTTTAAAATGCTGTTTAAACATTTTTGAAGTTTAAGAATGCAGAATAATGTGAACAGACACTGACAAATAAACATTTTTCCCCACTTAAGCTTAAAAAACAGTTAATAAATAAAAATAAATCTATTATTATTATTATTATTGACAGTAGCTTCAAACATTTACAAAATGAGACTGGAAAAAATGGTGGAAAATTAAAAACTAAGTTACACACTGAAAAGTTTATTTTATTTATTTTTTATTTTTTTTACTTAAGCTTAAAAAAAAACAATCTTACTGCCAATATTTAAACTAATTTCAGAAAATACGTTTTTATTGGATTAACAGCATTTTTAAACATTTGTATATAATCAGAGATTGAAAAGAATGATTTAGTTTTCCACCCAACTTAAGCTTAAAAAACAGTTAATAAATAAGTCTATTATTATTATTATTATTACTGACAGCAATTTCAAACAGTCATAAAATGAGACTGATAATAATGGTGTGAACTGAAAACTAATTTGCGCACTGAAAAATAAAGTAGAGAAGAATAAAAGCAGTTTCACAGTACTCATAATTATTCATTATTAGAAAATAATCCTCTCAATTGTTCATGTGGCAGCAGCAGTTTTTTTCCACTTAAGCTTAAAAAAATTCCAATTAAAATAATTTCAACTCAGTCACTTAATGAAAAGAAAAGAAACAGTTAATAATTAAAAATAAATCTATTATTATTGATAGTAGTTTCAAACATTTATAAAATGAGACTGAAAAAAATGGTGGGAAATTAAAAACTAATTTACTCACTGAAAATTATCATCATTATTTTTTTACTTAAGCTTTTTTTTTTTTTTTTTTTAATTCATCTTACCACAAACATTTAAACTAATTTAAACTAATTTCAGAAAATAAGTTTTTATAGGATTTACAGCATTTTTAAACTTTTTGTATATAATCAGAGACTGAAAAGAATAAGTTTAATCAACTTAAGCGTAAAAAACAGTTCATAAATAAAAATACATCTATTATTATTATTATTATTATATTACTGACAGCAATTTCAAACAGTCATAAAATTAGACTGATAATAATGTTGTGAACTGAAAACTCATTTACACTGAAAAATAAACCAGTGTTTAAATTTAAAGTGACAGAGACAAATGTTATCCTCCAACTTAAAGGGATAGTTCACCCAAAAATGAATCATCATTTACTCACCCTCAAATAAAAGGGAAGATAAATGTATATCTTGGCCACCATTGACTACAATAGTATTTTTTTCCTACTATGGAAGTCAATGGGGGCCGAGATCCGCTTGGTTACAAAACATTCTTCCAAATATCTTCCTTTGTGTTCAGGAAAACAAATACATACAGGTTTGGATCAACTTGAGGGGGAGTAAATGATGACAGAATTTTCATTTTTGGGTGTACTGTCCCTTTAAGCTTAAAAAAAAACGTTATTTAACGTTACAAGTATTTATCATAAGCATGTTTAGATAATTTTGTGGGAAACTGCTGTACTGTAATTCATTTTCTACTGCTAAATTAACATGCTTCAGTTCTGCTGCAATCAGAAATCAATTAGCGTTGTAAAAAAAAGACAATTTTACAGTCGTTTCCCGCCCATTTATTTTCTGTCCTTAGCAAATTGTTAACTCTAATTGTTAGTAAACTGATAAACTAATGTGAATCTGTATAGGGCGTTAAAATCTATTCAGTTTAAAACAAACTAAAATTGCTTCGATTCTGTTTCTTAATTTTAAAACAATCAACGAAAACCCACGTGACAAACCTGACTAACCAACAATACAAACAAACCTATTTATGCTATAACTCCAGTCAAACTTAATGAAAACGGAGAAAACTGTCGGTAACTGTGAACTTGTGTTTAAAACACCATATTTGTGTGTTTGTTTCATATTATACTCACTCATTAATCACTTCTGCTTATTTAATCCTCCGTCATGACCGTGTGTTTGTGTGTGTTCATCTTTCCCGCCGGCGGTTATAATGCGCGGCACCTGCGCGCGTGATTTCTGCGGCGACAGTGACACCCAGCGGTCAGTTACAGTAACTACATGCAGAACAGACTGAGGCAGTGAAGCTTGGTCATTAGTGGGATTTAATAAACCAGTGAAATCAAGTTTACACGAAGAAAGAAAAGTCAAAGTTGATCTGAATCAGGTTAAATAACCACAATAAATGAGTTTCACAATTAAAAGGCTAACAGAATAAGAGACTTTTATACTCAATATTTTTGTATTCATCAAAATAAATGTCAAAGGGATTGATGCTAAGATTCAATTAAATTTACTTTTTCTAGAATAATTTTGTTAACACTCCAACGATGTGTTTTTATTTTTTTATTGCATTTGTTTGTGTGTGGATAAATGTATTAAATATTTAGTACCTCATACAAAATATAACCACAAAAAAAAAAAAAAAAACACAGTTGGTTTTTATTAATCAAACATCTCAATATAGACAAAACTCATAAAACTTTGTACAACAGTTTATAATTTATCACTCCCAGTGCTACAGTAATCAATATAAAGATTAACAATCATCCTGAATAAAGAAACAGTGAACTAAGTGTTTCATAAAGTGTGTGTTTAACAATTTTAAGCTTTTGGATCATAATATGAGCTGAATTAACATCTCAGAGTCTTGCTATTTTGATTCCGCCCACTAGAGGGGAGTGTCGCTCTTCATTTGATTTTTTTGAGGTCTTTTATTTGTAAAATACTGTATCTCTTGACATCACTTCTGTTGCTGTTACAGCAGTATGTATACTACACATACAGTATTCAACATTGTTCGTGATCAAGGGATCTTTTACCCAAAACATGCTGAAAAAACAGGGCAATTGTTCAAAGGATTGTTCACGTGAGCAGCCAGCCGTTCAAATTCACTTTTTACCAAGAGGAAATCCCCATCATAGTTGATTTTTATAGACATTTACATGTTTATGAGGGCATATTATTTTCTAACCAACCATATAAAAACACACCATGTATTTATTAACTTTGCATTCAAAAACAATCTAAACTACATAATATGACAGAAACAGGCACTAAACTCCCATTCATCTGACATTCATATGCACAATAATGAAATATCACATTTCACAACTTAAAAGAATTCATTACACGATCCTTTTATTGGCACATTTTACATTTTGGGTATTTTTGCAGCAGATATTCCCTGCTTGAAGTTGTTTTTGCATTAATTTCCTGCTGAAAACAACGAGGAACCTTACAGTTCAACAAGTTATTTAAACAAACAAACAAACAAGATTCTTAAGTTCAGTCAACGTGAAATATGAAGTGTAAAGTAGCTGTGTAGAATACAGAAACGCTTGTTTTTAGCGACACCGGTGGTCGTTAAGTGAACTGCAGCTTCTCGTGCACACGCAACGTACAGCTTGATTTAATGCCCAATATATTCACGGTTAATGTCTTTTTTGTTCTTCGCTTAGAATAAACTGTGAATACCTTAATTTGCAGTGATATATACTGTTAACGAACTTATCGACGCTGCTGTTAGGCATGTGCACGCGCTTTCCTCTCAATAACAAAATAAACACACGATAAAAATGACAGAAAGCAGCAGTTAAGAAATCATCTGATCGTAGCGATGTGGATATGTTTGCACCAGCTTTGCGATTCACTGACATCATCTCGACAGATGAGGTAATTAAAATTAGTTATGATAGTTTGATTATAAAGTATAATTTATATTTAAATAGAGACTATAGTTTGAATTAATCCCTTTTCTTTGCATGACACATTGACATTAAAGTACAGAATGGCTCTTTTATCATTATCCTGAACATCATAAAGGCATTATTAATGGATGAGAGGCTCTCGGGAGCGCGCATAACCGTTATTACATTTCCCGGCTAAAACGTTCCACGTCACGTCCTTCACATAAAAATCAGTCTACAGGCTTTCATAGACAACAGGAAGTCAGGTAAGGTCTCATTTTTTAAATTTCATTAAAAGCTGTTGGAAATAAACACATTGGCAATAAAAAAGCTACATATGTGACAACTCGGATATTTGAGGATATCTCAAGTTAAATCCAGGATTAAGATATTCTAACGTAAAACTTTGAGTTGTGATAGCTAACTGCAAACATTTGTTTTTATAATGAAGTGCACACTACAAGACAGAAGTACATTTATACACTCACAGCTTGTTGTTTTCCGCTCTGAAATACTGAAAACACAAGGTCATTCTCCTCGCAGACTAACGCTGCGATACTCTGGAGTTTATTCTTTTCAACATGCAGAAGGTTTAAACACTGATTTGCACACAATCTTAAAAATAAAGGTTCCAAAAGTGGGTTTTCGCACAATGACTTTGAACCACCATTCTTGGTTCCCCAACAAACTGTTCTTAAAAGAACCATTTGTCTAAGTCTAAAGAATAGTTTAAAGGGTTAGTTCACCCAAAAATGAAAATTCTGTCATTAATTACTCACCCTCATGCCGTTCCACACCCGTAAGACCTTCGTTCATCTTCAGAACACAAATTAAGATATTTTTGATGAAATCCGATGGCCCTGCATAGCCAGCAATGACTTTTTCTCCCTCAAGATCCATTAATGTACTCAAAACATATTTAAAACAGTTCATGTGAGTACAGTGGTTTAATATTAATATTATAAAGTGACGAGAATATTTTTGGTGCGCCAAAAAAAACAAAATAACGACTTACATAGTGATGGCTGATTTCAAAACACTGCTTCAGGAAGGTTCGGAGCGTTATGAATCTTTTGTGTCGAATCATGATTCGGATCGCGTGTCAAACTGCCAACGGCTGAAATCACGTGACTTTGGCGCTCCGAACTGCTGGTGTGGAACGGCATGAGGGAGAGTAATAAATGACAGAATTTTAATTTTTGGGTGAACTAACCCTTTAATAATCTATAGAACTTGTGTGGAATGGAAAGATTAAATGTTCTTCATGGAACCATTGATGCCAATAAAGAATCTTTATTAAAAGAAAAACTGCTAAAATTCAGGGATGCGCCGGTGCTTGAGGAGACGTGGGCAGAAGGGTTTTTTGGCTCCCTCTTCCCATGGTGTTTTTGCGATTTTATTGGCTCATTGCTGCTCTCAGGGGTGAAAAAGCACAGAGGAACTGACGGTGGATAGCCATCTCAAAGTTTTACAACAGTATCTAGCCAAAGAATTACTTGGAATAAAAAAGATTCCACATTTACTTGAACTTCAGTATTTAAAGGTAACACAGTAAATGTTTTTTTGCTTTAGAAATTTCAACTTTAGGAATTTTCTGTTGCAGTCTGATGAACTAAAAACAAAGTGCTTCAGTTTTGCAGTGTGCACTTGACTTAAATGCATTCAGCATTATTGGGAAAAACAGTCATGACATCACACCCAATAAAAGTCATTTTAGCAGTAAAACAAAAGTACAAAAATCACAGAAGTACCACAACATGGAGCATCACACCAAAAACCCCAATGAAACACATCAGTGAAAGGCATTATCAACAGCTTCAATTAGTCAAAATGAAACCACATTTGTCCAACCTATTATTTTCCACGTTTTGCTCATAATGGTTATAAAAAGTTATGAGCCAAACATGCAGGGTTGGACAAAGTGATTTATTTTTAAAGCTTTCCTGTAGATCTTGCAACACCAAGGTCATTGGTTTGATTCCCAGGAAAAGCAAGAACTGATCAAATGTAAATATGTATAAAGTCGCTTTGGATAAAAGCGCCTGCCAAATGCATAAATGTAAATGTAAAAAAAGGATGAGCCCTTAAATACTGTATGTACCACCCCAACTTTTAGTTTCAGTAGGAAATGCATCAACACAGGAAAGAAAACTTTTAATTTCATATGTACAGGGTGCAGAAAATGTTTCTAGTGGTTGATTTTGAAGTCACACAATCCGTTTTTGATGGCTTCACTGCAAACTTTCTTCCTCAGTATTTTTGTCTTCTTTTCCAGTTCAAATATCTAAATATTCTTAAATCAAAATGTATTTACTTGAGAAGCGAAATGCACTTATTTTCTGAAAAATACATCTAGGTTAGAAAAACAAACTTAGTTCAAAATTATTTTTCTGACCACATTGGCAGATATTGTTTTAAGCGTAAACTCACTTAATTTTGATGCACTTGTCAGAAAACAAAACTTAATATTAAAAAGTTGTCAAAAGTACCGACTTCGGTACTGAAATTTTAAAAATGTGACAATATCAGCATCTCCCTCTAGCATTTTGAGCGCTGTTGAGTGGATTTTTAAACACCTCTGATTGGCCATTGTGTTCAAGCACTCAACCAATATGTCTGTGATTGGCTACAATGATCAACGCTTCAAAAACATTTTTTTAAATAGAAACCTTTGATGTTTTTTTAACACCTATTTGCCACCTGATGTCATCTGTTGGAGTTTGGGTTCCTTGCCGCTGTTGCCTTTGGCTTGCTTAGTTTGGGGACACTTGACATTTGATATTCAACAGTGCTTTGATCTGCCTGCATTGACACTATTCTTTAAGAGCTGCTGTGCAGCCAAAATTATGTAACAGTTATCAATGTGAAGCTGCTTTGACACAATCTACATTGCAAAAAGTGCTATATAAATAAAGGTGACTTGACTCTTTACCAAACAATTACACAGATACTCGCGGGAGCTTTTGAATATCCGTGTGTAATTGTGTAAGCGCTCGGTGAAGAGCGTCAAAGGTTTCTATTTACAACATGTTTTTGAAGCATTGATCATTGTAGCCAATCACAGACATATCTGTTGAGCACATGAACACAATGGCCAATCAGAGGTATTTAAGAGTCCGCTAGAGCAGTGGTTCCCAAACTTTTTAGCGTGAAGTACCGCCTGAAGGGATTACCATTCTGCGAAGGGATTACTTAGACCACTTAGACTGCAGTCACACCTTTACCGTTAAGGGACAATATTTGCCCCCTAAATTGATTTTCCAGTGCATATTTTTACCTTTATGAATAACTTTATAAAATAAATAACATTTTAAATAAAAATGTTCAATAGAGAAATATGCAATGATGGTAAAACCAAGAAAAACATTTAAATATTAAACTAAAACCACCAGTAGGTGGCAGCAAGTCACTGTTTTTATGAGTGAGTCATTGAATCATTCATTCAGTAACAAAGCAAGTGGCTGTGAATGAATCATTGAATCATTAACTCTCACGATTCGTTCAAAGCCGCAGAATTGTTTGCAAAACAGAGACGTGTGTTGAAGTTCTGCTGTGGTTTTCGTTAGAACTATTATTTAATTGCAAAATAGAGTAAATACTGAAAGTACCGTGTTTAAAATGTACGTTTTGTTTTTTGATCTGTTGTATAATAATGTCACGTTTGCAGTCATATGAATATTTAGGAGCAATTGCGTTCTTGCTCATTATCATCATTAAATACAAGAACTCACACAAGGTATGTTTTTGTATCGGAGAAAGTTTGAGACTTAAATCAAAATGAATCCACTATCTGTGTCTATATTTGTTTTTCATGCAAGTAAGTGCTAAATCCCCACTTTTACAAAGGTGCATTGTCGAGAATGACAGTAATTTAGCGCAATTTAAGGCAGCAGACTGCATGCAATCTATCATATGCATGCTGCTTGTGTGGATACAGTCATTTTTGACTGCAAATGATGAGGTACTTTGATTAAATGTACTGGATTTACGGCATTTTGGCATTTAGAAATACATGCTCAGTTTTAATATTACTTTAAGGTAGAATTCTTAAAGTTCGCGTACCCCCTCTTGTAACCTCACGTACCCCAGTTTGGGAACCACTGCGCTAGAGAATGCTAGGGGGAAATGCTGGTATAGTCACATTTTTAAAATTTGACTACCAACTTGGTACAGAAGTCAGTACTTCTGACAACCCTACCTAATTTATAAATATAATTTTGCTTCTCCAGTAAATGCATCTTGATTGTTTGGATATTTGTACTGGAAAACAAGAGGAAGAACATCACGTTTGCAGCGTTTAACTGACGCACCTATAAACATCAATACTGCACAGCCCTTCAGAAACAAACGCACAATGTCGACCTTCAATCCGGACTTTGTTTCCGGTAGGTCGCCGCCGGCTGTCTCTGCTGGATCTGCGGTTTGTTGGGTTTCTTCTGACGCCACTGACACAGCAGAATGGATCTGAAGGTGGTGCGGAAGGTTTTGTTGCAGAGAGCGTAACACATGGGATTGACCGTGCTGTTGACGTAACACAGCCAGTAACCCAACGCCCATAGCGTGCCGGGGATGCACCCGTCGCAGAACGCGTTCAGCAGGACCATGATGTTATACGGCGTCCAGGTGATGATGAAGGCCAGGAGAATGGCGCTCAGCGTCTGCGCCGCCTTCTTCTCTTTAACCAGAGACATCTTTTTGCGCTTGTTGACTTGTGTTTTGGTCTTGCAGATGAAGCGTTTGGCGTCTTTGTGAGAGATGTTGGCGCTGGGTTGGTCTTTCGGCGCTGAGGAACATCCCTTTCTGGATGGTCTTGCCTCTGCGTCCGTCGGTTGGAGGCTATCGGAGTCTCCGCGTCCTTCGAGCGCGACCGAGTAGATGGGACGGGCGTCTTCAACGTCCTCTTCTTCGTCATCGTCCGATTGGTCGATAGACACGGCCGTCTCGTTGTTATTCCAGCTGTCGCTGCTGCTGCGGTCCGTGTCGCCGCTGCCGGATGTTCGACTCGACGGCCAGAACCACAAACGCCCCGCTTTTGTTTTCCCAGAATTTCTCTGGCTGGATGGATGCAGCTCGTAACTGCTATGACTGCGTGAGCTTCCCGGTTCTTCCGGATTCCCTTGGTTTCCTGAACCCTTCAACCCAGCCAGCTCCTTGGAACGGTTCTCTGTCTCCTTGTAGATCCGCCAGTAGAGGACGGTCATGATGGTGACGGGCAGGTAGAATGCGGCAATAGCCGTACAAAACGTAGTGATCGGCTCCGAGAGGAACTGGATGTAGCATTCGTCCGACTTGACCGTCCGTTTTCCCACGAAATACTGCCAGAAGAGGATTGCCGGCGCCCATAGGATAAACGAAATGGACCAGGCGAGTCCGATCATGGTCATGGCTCGTTTGGTGGTCCGTTTGGCTCGGTACGTCAGCGGGCGCGTGACGGAGAAGTACCTGTCGAAGCTGATGACCAGAAGGTTCATGACGGACGCGTTGCTGGCCACATAATCAATGGCCAGCCACAAGTCACACGCCCAGTTCCCGAGAGCCCATTGGTTCATGATGATGTAAGTGGTGTAGAGGTTCATAGAAAGCACACCGATAATGAGGTCGGCGAACGCCAGGCTGAGCAAGTAATAGTTGTTCACCGTCTTCAACTGCTTGTTGACTTTAAACGACACCAGGACCAGGATGTTCCCAATGATGGTGACTAAGGAAAGCGAGCCACACAAGAACACGATCATCACGACCTGCCAGACGGTGTGGCCGCCGAGCGGGTCGTACGTCACTGGCGACGTGCCATTGTGGCTGCCGGTCAAATTGGCCAGGAGCGAATCGTTGGCAGGCCGATCGGTCTGGACGTCATGTGGTACGAACGCTGTGACGAGATAGGCCCGCATCCCCGGGGAGCTGTTGGTCAGGAATATTCCAGGCTCGGCGCTCAGCGTCAGGTTCATGGTGGCATATTCTGTGGGCGAAGCTGACAGACAAGAGGTATTAGCATGAGAGAACGACACAAACAACTAGTTAAAGGATTAGTTCACTTCAGAATTAACATTTTCTGATCATTTACTCACCCCCCATTTCATCCAAAATGTTTGTCCTTCTTCAGTCAAACAAAAAGAAATTAAGGTTTTTGAGGAAAACATTCCAGGATTTTTCTCCATATGAAGAGTTTGGTTCCAATAACTCCATTTTGATTTAATTTGAAATGTGTTTTCTTTACCAAGAAAGTGGCAAGATGAAAACCACTATTTTCTGTTTCAAACTTTCACATAGCATCTTTTGGTTATACACTCTAAAAAATGCTGGGTTGTTTCAACCCAAGTTTGGGTCAAAAATGGACAAACCCAACCATTGGGTTAAATTTTTAAATGCATTTTTTAACACAACGGTTGGGTTTGTCCATATTTGACCCAAATTTGGGTTATGAAACAACCCAGCATTTTTTAGAGTGTAAAAACATTAAAAATTAAAATCTACATTTTGATTTTAAAACGTTTATTATAAAAACGTATTATTTTTCCCCCAAAGTGCAATAAATCCATGACACTTTTTTTTTCAAAATGCAATTAATCAATCAATAAAAAAGTTCTTTTGCAAATTGAAAATACACAACAAAGTAAGTTAATTCACATATAGTCTAAACTTTGCCAATATTTATCTTATATACAGGCATTTTACTAAAAAGCTTCAGCTGTCGCTCCACGGGTCATCTTGTTAATGTTATGAATTATTTGTCATTACCGATTAAAGAGTATCTGGCGCCACCGCACGGTTAAATAAACACATTTGCAGAGTACATTGGTATTAAAAACAGCTTTTTAAAAAAAGCCTTCAATGTTTACAGAGTGTGGAATGGTGCGCTGTGATTGGTTGAGCGCGGATATATCACGTTCTGCAGAAAAAGGAGACTAACGTCTGTCGCGTTTTGGAAAGAAAGGGAGAAAACATGACAGAATAACACAACGGATATCGCATTTTGTGCAAAATTAATAAATGACTTTTCAATACTGACCAGATACAATACTGATTTTGGCGGAAACGCAATTTTTTTTAAAGTGCTGTTATCGCTTTTTGGAACCAAACTCTCCATATAGTGGACTTCACTGGAGCCCAAATGGTTGAAGGTCCAAATGTCAGTTTCAGTGCAGCTTCAAAGAGCTCTACATGATCCCAGACGAGGAATAAGAGTCTTATCTAAAGAAACCATCAGCCATTTTCTAAAAAAATACAAAATTATATACTTTTTAACAACAAATGCTCATCTTGCTCTGAGATGCGCCACGCATGACGTAATCATGTTGGAAAGGTCACGGAAGTACTGATCCAGCGTCTACAAAGTTATTGTACAAAGACTTAAGTCGAATGGTCTTTACAAAAAAAGGCAAAATAACGATGTCGGACAATTTTGAAGTTGAAAGAGAAAATGAGATCTACCGCGGTACTTCCACCTACATCACACGTGACCTTTCCAACATGATTACGTCATGTGTGGAGCATCACAGAGCAGTGCAAGACGAGCATTTGTGGTTAAAAAGTATATAATTTTTATTTATTTTAGAAAATGGCTGATGGTTTCTCTAGATAAGACGCTTATTCCTCGTCTGGGATCTGGACTGACATTTGGACCTTCAACCGTTTGGTGCCCATTGAAGTCCACTATATGGAGAAAAATCCTGGAATGTTTTCCTCAAAAAACATCATTTCTTTTTGACTGAAGAAAGAAAGACATGAACATCTTGGATGTAAATCATCAGGAAATTTAAATTCTGAAGTGAACTAATCCTTTAATAACAACATTTAAAAAGTATTACTAAAAAGAAACAAAAAATATTATTATATAACATTATTTATTTCTCACAACAGCTCTGTTATCTGTCAGGTAGCAGTCAGAAGTATCACGATCCACAGGAAGAGGAAGATTATCAGTGATTGTTTGATGTTTGCAGGATGTTTGAGTTTGATTGCACACAGTGACAAAACTCAATGTCAAACTGCGGACGGATCCACGTAACAGATCAACCTGACAAGAGACACCAGACAGACAGACAAGAGGAAACGATCGTGAACGAGCTCATCTGATCCTGATCTCTCGTCTCTGTATCTCGTGTGTCTCTGTTTATGATGTCTGTATTCAATCATCAGGCTCATTATGTTGTTTTCATCTGTGGGTTTGAGTCATATATGATATTGATTCACATCATGAGACGGGTTTAATTCATAACACCCTGTGGATAGCAGAATTATTAAAATACATGTCCAAATTAATAACCCACATGATTCATTTACACACCTAATTCAAACTGTGAAATTTTAATATCCTCTTTAGATTTGATTCATAATATTACACAACCACACACACACGCACACATATGCGAACTAAAGACAAACATACAAACACACATACTTTACCTGCCATGCACACAAAATAAAACACATAAATTATTAAAAATAGGCCTATTAACATATATACTAATGTTAAATTCATATGTCTCATATACACAGACACTGATAAACACTCAGCACTGTTAAATAAACATTCATTATGTGGATTTGATCTTCAAACATCATCATGATGTCCTTCACACTGAGATGCACAAAACACTGATATCCATCGAAAATCAGCGTATCATAAAAACACAATAAAACATTTACATGAGATCCTGAAGTCTTTGTTTTGTCCTCTGGTTGTGACATTAAAACTCAAACAGACATAAACATCAGTCTGATATATATGGACATGCATAAATTAACTCAACATATTTTGCAGTTTTCATCAGCACAAGGAGGTTTTGTCACATTCAGCTCACAGTTTTGGCCTCAAAGTAAAAACACACACCTGAGGTCAGCTGAAGGTCAAGGGTCGCAGATGTCAGTGTTAATTAGGAAGAGTGTGTGTGTGTGTGTGTCGCTCAGCTATGAGACCATCTGTTGTGGTTCACAGTCACACTCAAGACTAAAACCCACTCAAACCCAGAACACACACACACACATTTGTTTTTGTGAATTGTGGGGACATTCCATATACGCGTAATAGTTTTCATACTGTACAAACCATATTTTCTATCGCCCTGCACTAGGGTTGCAAAATACTGGGAATTTTCAAAGCAGGAAACTTTCCATGGGAATATATGGGAATTAATAAACAGGGAATCTGCAAAATTGCAGGTTAGCCTATAACAAATGTAGTTGAAAAAAACATCTTGCAGCATACTTTTGATTAAAACAATCATATTTAATGCAATTTTAGTTGAATTTTTACCGTGCACATTCTTCAATCACATCAACACAGAGGACACACCCCCTGCATGCACTGTACATCCCTCAGTCCATAACATGCACTTTTGATCAAAAATACAGAAAAAAACAGTAATTTTGTGAAACATAACTACAATTTAAAAAATTCTATTTTGATATACATAATATACACATTGATACGCAGTTATTATCAATGTTGGAAACAGATGTGCTGCTTAATATTTTTTGTAACCTGTGATAATTTTTTGGGATTCTTTGATCAATAAAAATGTAAATATCAGCATTTATTTAAAATAGAAATATTTTTAAACAATATACACTACCGTTCAAAATTTTGGGGTCAGTAATTTTTTTTCTTTCTTTTTTTTGAAAGAAATTAATACTTTTATTCAGCACGGATGTGTTAAATAGATAAAAAGTGATAGTAAAGATTTATATTGTTAGAAAAGATGTATATATTTTGAATAAATGCTGTTCTTTTAAATTTTTTATTCATCAAAGAATCCAGAAAAAGTATCACAGGTTATAAAATCATATTAAGCAGCACAACTGTTTCCAACATTGAGTATCAAATCATCATATTAGAATGATTTCTGAAGGATCATGTGACACTGAAATTAATAACAACAATTGCTGCAATAAAAATATATTTATTTTACATATTTTCGAATGCAAACAATAAATAACTGTTATTTAATGTTATGACCAAACAAAATGTTTATATTTGATTTTATATGATCCTGTTAAGTTTCCAAATTGGAATATTTCCAAAATTCCCCAGGTTAGGTTCCCGTGGAAAGTTTCCGGAAACTTTCCGCCCCTTTGCAACCCTACACCAACACTACCCCTAACTCTACCCATCACAGGAAACTGTGCACACTTTTACTTTCTCACAAAAACTAATTCTGTGTGATTTATAAGCCTTTTGAAAAGTGGAGACATGGAGTAATGTCCTCATAATCACCCTCTCCTTGTCATACCCATGACATTATACACATTTGTGTCCTGATATGTCACAAACACACGCACACACTCATGCACACTCACACAGACACTCACTCACAAACACATACACACACTCATGCTCTTACACACACTCACAAACACGTGCGTGTGCATTTTTAAAAACTCTATTGCACAATTTATGTTTTGTGCTTCAGAACCTCTGTTAAGTGAGCATAGTGCTCCCTGGTTTTCACGGTGCATTGTGGGATTTTTTAGGGAGTGAATGTTTCAGTGTCTTCTTTCAAAAACATTAAAAAATCTTACCAACCCCAAACTTCTAATGGTAGTGTGCTTCAAACAAACACATGAGTGTGTGTCTTACTGTTAATGTTGAGGCGATTGAGAAGTTCAATGTGCCTCAAATCCCAGCGGTGAAATATTTATTTGAGTCCTCCTTATTAATGAACAAACACTCTTTCAGCGCTGAGATCTCCATTAAAACAGTCTGTCATGACGCATCTGATTGACAAAGAAGATCCCAGAGATGGAAAACCAACATTTCAAAAGAACAACCCATGTTTAGCAATTTAACAGACTTTCATAACTAAAGGTCTTTTATTGTTTGCCCAGATTTATTTAGAAAAAGACAATGTTTCTCCTGCCAGCAAAGTGACAGAATGAAAATATGCATGATGTGTTTATTTGTGATTTTGGTTAATATGATATAAACAAGATGATTTATCTGATCAGCTATTATTACTTATAAAGATCATGGCAAACTGTCCAACATTCTGTTACAGAGACACGAGAAAACGACAATGACAAATGATGAGTAACGCAAGCTTTGGAAGTGCATCTTTATATTGTTTTCCAGCACAAATATCTAAAAATTCTTAAATCAAAATACATTTAATGGAGAAGCAACATGACTGAAGATATTAAGTTTTGTTTTCTGAAAAAAATGAAGCAAGCTTTTGCTTGGGGTGTGAAAAATAATCTTGTTTTCCCTTTGAATTAAGTTGATTTTACTTTTCTAAATCCACTGACAGATATTTGTGCTTCTTTTAAGCTTAATTCTGATGCATTTTTCAGGAAACAAGCCTTAATATCCTCAGTCATTTGGCTTTTTCAGTAAATGTATCTTGATTTGAGAATGTTTATATATTAGTGCTGGAAAACCAGACAAAAATGTTTGATGATGGCTTTTGTTTCCATCATTTTACCTAAAAACACCATGAAAGACGCACTAAAATATCAGACAAACGCTGGATTTTTTGGCAGTGCTCTTGGAAACAGAAATAATTCAAATTTGCACATTATCTGTGAAAACTCTCCCCCGCCTGGTACATCATTTACTTTCCACTGACTATGACATTACACAAGAGAAACGTCTCAGAGGAATACGAGAGTCTCGCATCACAAAAACATGTAGATGAAGAGACACCATGAGATTCAGTGATACACAGGCTACATATGCAATGTAATTACAGCATTTCATAAACATGGACTCATTGATGACGTTCATTTATCAGGCAGGGAAATAAGGCCTGACCTCTCGGTCTCTCTCTGCGCTGTGATTAACATTAGCAGCAGGACCAGACGTGGCCATTAATGCTGCCCGTACTGCTGCCATAATTCTAATAATCTTCACAGCATAAAGCCGGAAAGGACACGCAGGTCATGATTCATGTCAGAAAGCGCTCCACCTGCTCATTTACACCCGTTTACCATCACTGAATGTTCCTGAACGGGAAACACACGACAGACGACATGCACACGATCCACCCGCTCAGTCTTTTCACTGTTAAATACTGAAATGCCACGGATGTGGTTCATGAACACTTTGATTGACATTTAGGGTGCTTTCACACCTGCCTCATTTAGTTCGGTTGAATCGTACCAGAGTTCGTTTGCCCCTTTGGTACGGTTCTTTTGGACAGGTGGGAAAGCAGCAATCGCACTCGGGTGCGCACCAAAAGCGGACCAAACAAGCGTACCGAGACCTGCTTGAAGAGGTGGTCTCGGTACGCTTTCAAACGAACTCTGGAGCGGTTCGCTTGAGATGTGAAAGCAATCGACCCAGTTAACGGACCAACGAACCAAATTATATCATTTTCATAACTGAAAATATGATATAAAAATCAGTAATGTCTGATTCTGTGAGTGAGCACATTATTTACAATATCTGAAAGCCAACGATCGCCTCTGGTGTGTAATTACACTTCTCCGTGCGAGAATGCTGTCCCGACGAAGTCTCAATTCCCGCTCTGCTTCATTATAAAATTCAAATGGTCTCTCTCGACAGACACACGGACAACAGGTCGCCTACTAGACAGTGCTGGGAAATCCAGAGATGGAGAGAGAGAGAAAGAGCGCGGGTTTGAATTTGCCGCAGCAAATATGAATTAACTGCGGGAGAGAGCTACATTTATAAAGTGTTTGTGTGTCTCGACAGTTACAAATAAAGCCACAATAAACTCATGGAGCGAACTTGTCAATCATTATTTTGATGGATGACGCAGAGAAAATTCTGACCAATAAGAGGACAGTTTTACTCCCATGTGACTTACCTTAACGCATTTTGGTACGCTTTGAAATTTTGCCATGTGAAAGCGAACCGAACCAAGAAAAAAAAGCAACATTGTAACAAATGTAGTCCCTGTTTCGGAACAAAATAAGCGATCCATAGGTGTGAAAACACCCTTATATTAGTTAAACAAGCAATAAAAGATCATTTAAAATACATAAGTAGATCAGACTAAAAGCTAATTGCTAAAAGCTTGTTTCTGCCATGAAATGAAAAATAAAAAAGGTTATTGTGACTTTTTGTCTCACAATTGTAAGTTATAAAGTCCGAATTGCGTGACAAAGTCAGAATTACGAGTTATAAAGTCAGAATTGTGAGTTATAAAGTCAGAATTGTGTGACAGAGTCAGAATTATGAGTTATAAAGTCAGAATTGAGTGACAGTCAGAATTGTGAGTTATAAAGTAAGAATCATGAGTTATAAAGTCAGAATTACGAGTTATAAAATCAGAATTGTGTGACAAAGTCAGAATTACGAGTTATAAAGTCAGAATTGAGTGACAGTCAGAATTGTGAGTTATAAAGTAAGAATCATGAGTTATAAAGTCAGAATTGCGAGTTATAAAGTCAAAATTACGAGTTATAAAGTCAGAATTGTGTGACAAAGTCAGAATTACAAGTTATAAAGTCTGAATTGAGTGATATAAAGTCAGAATTACGAGTTATAAAATCAGAATTGTGTGACAGTCAGAATTGTAAGTTATAAAGTCAGAATCATGAGATATAAAGCCAGAATTGCGAGTTATAAAGTCAGAATTGTGTGATATAAAGTCAGAATTGAGAGATATAAAGTCAGAATTGCGTGATATAAAGTCAGAATTGAGAGATATAAAGTCAGAATTGTGTGATATAAAGTCAGAATTGCGTGATATAAAGTCAGAATTGCGAGATATAAAGTCAGAATTGCGTGATATAAAGTCAGAATTGAGAGATATAAAGTCAGAATTGCGTGATATAAAGTCAGAATTGAGAGATATAAAGTCAGAATTGCGTGATATAAAGCCAGAATTGCGAGTTATAAAGTCAGAATTGTGTGATATAAAGTCAGAATTGCGTGATATAAAGTCAGAATTGTGTGATATAAAGTCAGAATTGCGTGATATAAAGTCAGAATTGCGAGATATAAAGTCAGAATTGAGAGATATAAAGTCAGAATTGCGTGATATAAAGTCAGAATTGAGAGATATAAAGTCAGAATTGTGTGATATAAAGTCAGAATTGAGAGATATAAAGTCAGAATTGCGTGATATAAAGTCAGAATTGAGATATAAAGTCAGAATTGCGAGATATAAAGTCAGAATTGAGAGATATAAAGTCAGAATTGCGTGATATAAAGTCAGAATTGAGAGATATAAAGTCAGAATTGTGTGATATAAAGTCAGAATTGCGTGATATAAAGTCAGAATTGTGTGATATAAAGTCAGAATTGCGAGATATAAAGTCAGAATTGAGAGATATAAAGTCAGAATTGTGTGACAGAGTCAGAATTATGAGTTATAAAGTCAGAATTGCGATTTATAAAGTCAAAATTACGAGTTATAAAGTCAGAATTGTGTGACAAAGTCAGAATTACGAGTTGTAAAGTCAGAATTGTGTGACAAAGTCAGAATTGCGTGATATAAAGTCAGAATTGAGAGATATAAAGTCAGAATTGCGTGATATAAAGTCAGAATTGCGTGATATAAAGTCAGAATTGCGAGATATAAAGTCAGAATTGCGTGATATAAAGTCAGAATTGCGAGATATAAAGTCAGAATTGCGTGACAAAGTCAGAATTACGAGTTGTAAAGTCAGAATTGTGTGACAAAGTCAGAATTGCGTGATATAAAGTCAGAATTGAGAGATATAAAGTCAGAATTGCGTGATATAAAGTCAGAATTGAGAGATATAAAGTCAGAATTGCGTGATATAAAGTCAGAATTGAGAGATATAAAGTCAGAATTGCGTGATATAAAGTCAGAATTGCGTGATATAAAGTCAGAATTGAGAGATATAAAGTCAGAATTGCGTGATATAAAGTCAGAATTGAGAGATATAAAGTCAAAATTACGAGTTATAAAGTCAGAATTGTGTGACAAAGTCAGAATTACGAGTTGTAAAGTCAGAATTGTGTGACAAAGTCAGAATTGCAAGTTATAAAGTCAGAATTGTGTGACAAAGTCAGAATTACGAGTTGTAAAGTCAGAATTGTGTGACAAAGTCAGAATTGCGAGATATAAAGTCAGAATTGCGTGACAAAGTCAGAATTACGAGTTGTAAAGTCAGAATTGTGTGACAAAGTCAGAATTGCGTGACAAAGTCAGAATTACGAGTTGTAAAGTCAGAATTGTGTGACAAAGTCAGAATTGCGTGATATAAAGTCAGAATTCTCGTTTTCTCACAATTTTGAGTTTTTTTCTCAGAATTGCAAGATAAACTCAAATGCGAATTTTAAAGTCATAATTGCAAGATATATAGTTTATAGTCTATATCTGACTTTTTTTATTTTCGCAATTCTGACTTTATATCATTTATATCTGACTTTTTTCTCACAATTCAGAATTGTGAGATATAAACTCAATTGCGAGTTATAAAGTCAGAATTGTGAGATGCAAACTCACAATTGCAAGGAAAAAAAGTCCAAATTGTGAGATAAAAAATCGCAATTCCCTTTTTTATTTTGTGTCAGAAACAAGCTTCCATACTATTGGGATGAATGCATAAAAAATCTCAAATCCATGCAGTGGACTTCAATGATGATTTCATGGTGTTTCTGACACCAGAACAGTTTGTCCCATCTGTTTTCTCACCGTATCTCCTGATCATCGGTGGCTCCGCTGGATCTCATGTGTGTATGTTCAACATCTGCGGCCGTCACTGAAAAACACACATTCACACAGATCATCAGTCCTTCATACTCACTGAACTGAATTCATGTTATTCTCATATAACCTTGCTCATCCAGTGTTATCTAAGGTCTCGCAGAGCGTTTGTCCTTTCACTTCACTACTGCAGAAACACATTAGCTATTCTGAGTCGAGCAGAACCACTAAAACAGGCTCATTATCTGCTTGAAATATTCTGATGGATGAGATGTCTTTCAATATGTTTACTCAGCTCTTTAAATACGCATTAATCTTCCTGCTATCTAAAGCATCAATAAACATTCAAAGGGTTTTCCGAGCTGCGGTTCAGCACGCAGGTTAGATGGGAATGGGATTAAAGCTCTGGTTCAGGGCCGATAACGGCTGCCTGAAATATCACACGAGAACCCAAAACACTGAATCACGCCACAATTACAGGCTGAATGATCGGAGATCGGTGTTATTCACTACAGTTTTGTCTGTGTTGTTCTGAACATTGGTCATATTCAGCAAACTGCACCGGCTTTAAAGGATTAGTTCACTTTCAAATTAAAATTTCCTGATAATTTACTCACCCCCATATGATCCAAGATGTTCATGTCTTTCTTTCTTCAGTCGAAAAGAAATGAAGGTTTTTGATGAAAACATTCCAGGATTTTTCTCCATATAGTGGACCTCAATGGAGCCCAAACGGTTGAAGGTCCAAATGTCAGTTTTAGTGCAGCTTCAAAGAGCTCTACATGATCCCAGACGAGGAATAAGAGTCTCATCTAGAGAAACCATCGGCCATTTTCTAAAAAAAAAAAAAAACATTATATATGTTCCAACCATAAATGCTTACTTTGAACTAGCTCTCTTCTTCTTCTCTATTAGAATTCCAGCTGCTAAGTGTATTACTGCCCTCCACAGGTCAAAGTTTGAACTAATTGTTATATACTTGCACTAGCATATTGTATATAACAATTTAGTTGAATTCACTAATTCACCAATTGAAAATCACTAAATTGTCATATACAATATGCTAGTGCAAGTATATAACAATTAGTTCAAACTTTGACCTGTGGAGGGCAGTAATACTGTAATTTTGACCTTCAACCGTTTGGAGGCCATATAAGTCCACTATATGGAGAAAAGTCCTAGAATGTTTTTCATCAAAAACTTTCTTTTTGAAAGACATGAACATCTTGGATGACATGGGGGTGAGTAAATTATCAGGAAATTTTAATTTGAAAGTGAACTAATCCTTTAATAAATAACCATTTTGTATTCGGTTACTGATTCCAAATTACAGGATGTAATCAATTACACATTTACATGTTATAATCGTCATACAGTAGTGTGTCAATAAATCACCGCTGACCAAAACTGACTGAAGTCAAAGGAATGAATGGTTTAGTTAGTCTGTGCTGAATCAAACACTGAACGACTCAAACTGAAGCCAAACACAGTCGTCTCTCATTATCGTTAAGCTCAAAGTCTGTTTGTTTGACTCCGTTAAAGACACACAAACATCTGAAAACAAACTCAAGACTTTCATTATGATGACGAACATGAATCAGGATCTCAGAGGCTGTCAGATCGACGACCAAACAAACTGGATGTCGGTTTTACTTGTTATAAATGTTCTAGACTTTAGGATATTGATTTTCAGTAGAATATATAAGCTTCTAACTAGATATAGAGAGTGTGTGTGTGTGTGTGTGTGTGTGTGTGTGTGTGTGGCGTGTTCCTCGCTCTGAGAATATTAAAGCTATTAATTTTTTGAATGGCTGAAGCTCCTGAAGAACGTCTCTGAATCTCAGCAGTGACTGATATCTGCAGTTCTGTGTGTTACTGCTGCTTTCGATCACTGTACAGATGCAGAGATGGTCAAGAAGCCGACGTCTGCTTTTCTCAGTCCTGACGACACTGTAAGACACACACTCACCTCAAACATCAGATGATGGGTCCAGACAGAAAAGCATCTCAAGTCTGTTCTGGACTGAACTGGGAAGAACAATACCGAATGATAAATCTTACTATAATGGTGTAAAGTTATGATAGCTGAATAATTTAACGGAAGAATAAATGTGTGTCCAATCAAACTGAACAGCAGAAATTCAAATTCATTAAGAAATTAATTTACAGACATTTTAAACATTTTCTGTTTGGCAAATACTTGCTTAGTCCTGGTTGAATTGCTCATTGCTGGTTAATTAACAGTTAATGCATTAACTATACTTTATTGTAAAGTGTTACTCATTTACTTGTTTTCAAGTTTTTAGTTTTAGTTAACTCTAATAAGCATTATGTGAATTTCAATGTTTAATTTTAAGGACATTTTGTATGATGATTTATTTCAATACAAATAAGAAGCTGTGAAATAAACACTCTTCACACACAACATGAGAAAGAGACAGACTGAACCAAACAAACGTCAGAGACCGGCATTAAAATGCAGTTTAATTTCACAAGACGGACAGACAGACAGTGAAGGCAAAGCGAATACAGACGGAACATCAGTAAATGTGTGACACATGTACAGTATATTTCAAATAAAGCCTGTAATCAAAATATAAAAGCCTGTAATCAAAATCTAACCCTAAACCCATTCTGGTTATGATTTGCATATTTTATAAATGCTAATGAGTCCGTTGAGGCTGAATCTCCATCTGAACGAGGAGATTTCTGACCTCGCCACACAGATTTTGTACACTTCTGCTGTCGTTCTGAAGCTAGAAATCCTCTCGCTCTCTTGTACAAACCCTGGGATAAATCTGTCACTGATCTGACCCGCTTGTTTAGATCTAATAATGATCCACACAAACACAGTGCTGCATGCGCTCCAATCTCAGGCCTCATTTTCGATCAAATGACATCATTACTGCTGCTTAATAAAATTATTATTGTTCATAATTTTCACGTAACTCGCCCTGCACCATCATCTACACTGTAAAAAAAATAATTTGTTGGTAAATAAAAGTGGTTGCCTTAAAATGAATGACTAGCACAAATAATGGCAACCATTCATATGAACATTAGTGAATCTAAGTTGATTTGACAGTAGGAAAAAAGGATTTGATGGCAGATCATGGAATTTGTTTTTTACAGTGTACAGACCAATGCTTTTCACACCAGATAAGAAGAAAACACCAAGAAACATGCTCTAGCAATCCTAGCAACCATTCTAGAAACACCTCAGCAACCACCCAGAACACCCAGTTGCATTGCGACACCTTAGCAACCAACCAGAACACCCAACTGCATAGCAACACCTCAGCAACCAACCAGAACACCCAACTGCACAGCAATACCTCAGCAACCACCCAGCTGCATAGCAACACCTCAGCAACCACCCAGCTGCATAGCAACACCTCAGGAACCACCCAGATCATAGCAACACCTCAGCAACCATTTAGAACACCCTACCAACCATCCTAGCAACACCTCAGCAACCAGCCAAAACACCCTAACAACCATCCTAGCAACACCTCAGGAATCAACCAGAACACCCAGCTGCATAGCAACACCTCAGCAACCACCCAGAACACCCTAGCAACACCTCAGGAACCACCCAGAACACCCAGCTGCATAGCAATACCTCAGCAACCACCCAGATGCATAGCAACACCTCAGCAACCACCCAGAACACCCTAGCAACACCTCAGGAACCACCCAGAACACCCAGCTGCATAGCAATACCTCAGCAACCACCCAGATGCATAGCAACACATCAGGAACCACCCAGAACACCCAGTTGCATTGCAACACCTTAGCAACCAACCAGAACACCCAACTGCATAGCAATACCTCAGCAACCACCCAGAACACCCAGCTGCATAGCAACACATCAGGAACCACCCAGAACACCCAGCTGCATAGCAACACCTCAGCAACCACCCAGAACACCCAGCTGCATAGCAATACCTCAGCAACCACCCAGCTGCATAGCAACACCTCAGCAACCACCCAGATGCATAGCAACACCTCACCAACCACCCAGAACACCCAGCTGCATAGCAACACATCAGGAACCACCCAGAACACCCAGCTGCATAGCAACACATCAGGAACCACCCAGAACACCCAGCTGCATAGCAACACCTCAGCAACCACCCAGAACACCCCAGCAACCATCCTAGCAACACCTCAGCAACCACCCAGAACACCCTAGCAGCTGCATAGCAACACCCTAGCAACCATCCAAGCAACACCTCAGCAACCGCCCAGAACACCCTAGCAGTTGCATAGCAACCACCCAGAACAATCTAGCAACACCTCAGTGACCACACAGAACACCCCAGCAACCATCCAAGCAACACCTCAGCAACCACCCAGAACACCCTAGCAACCATCCAAGCAACACCTCAGCAACCACCCAGAACACCCTAGCAACCATCCAAGCAACACCTCAGCAACCACCCAGAACACCCTAGCAACTGTGTAGCAACAGCTTGTAAACCAAGCATACACTGACAGAGAGTTTTGCATGGGAAAATACTCTTATTCCTCTAAATATAATAACTCCTGTTCAAAATAACCAGGTTAAAGACTAATTAAACCAACCATTTTAACAACAGCTAAAGATTCTACAGATTTAGTGCAATTATTGTTGCAAATATTTGTTACTTGGAAAGGAAATAATTCTCTGCAGCAGAGCAGCCTGAGGGGAAGCGAACGGAAATCCTCAGGGTTTATTCTGTTTTGCTTTTGCATAAATCAAAGGGCTGCGGATTTGAGCGAAGGCTTCACCGGTCAAGCAGAATATCTCAGACTTTCATTGCAGTGCTTGTATGTAGTTAAAGGAGCTGCCGCTGTGTGCCATCTGAATGAACTCTGAATCCTCCAGAGTCCCGCGACACACAATCACAACTACAGTATTAATCAAACCGGGGCAGGTCGTCACAAGAGAACATTAATTCTCAAACATCTCCACTGCTACTGGCGAGGAAAATAAACATTGTTGTCACAGTGTTGGGCAACTTTTCATAATGGAAATCTTTTTTTTGACACTGATAAAATATAAGTATAGGTGTTTAATGGTTGTACTTTATTAATATATATCTATAATATACCACCAGAACAGAGATTCACTGCAGTCCAGTCTTCAGAGGAAACTCCAATGCATTGATGATTCTGGCATAGATTAGCATAGCCTGTAAAGAACTGACATCACTAATACAGGCTATACTAATTAAAGCCAGAGTCATCAAACCAGCCTTCAGACGACAAGGAGATTCTGACGATGACGTTTAATAATGTTAAAACTCAATGAATCGCTTCATATTGAACTGGAAACTGTTCTGAATCTCACAAAGATCCAGATTATACTTCACCCTTAAAATATATCCAATATTTTGCATTGAGGAAATTATTTTTTTTACATTTTAAGAAAATTAGGCATATTCAACCCTCATGATCGTAATGCAAATTACTGCTAATGATAATAACTTCATCATTTAAAGGCAGAATACAATAAACAATACAATGCTCTATTACCATGTATAAATAAAATATAAACACATATACAGTACGATTTTTTTTATGCACAATAAATAGTAGATTTTCCACATTTATAAGAATGAGATAAATATAACATCACAATGCTGCAAGTATTAAGTCTTAAAGGGCTTAATTTTCTTTTGTGAAATATAATTTCTTCTTGATTTTGATTCTGAGGTGTAATAAAACTCATTCAGGACAGAGTTTGTTAGATTCACCCAGTTAAACGACCGACATCTAGACACACGTCGAATGATTAGACTGGGGTTAACGGTTAATGGACATCTCAGCGGCTCATTATTAAAGCGTCAGTCGTTAGATGACGGATGACAGACAAAGAGTTCAGTCAAATTACAATAAACAAACCAGCGTCCTCTCAGTAAACACATAAATGAACATGAGAGTGTTTCTAATGGAGATCAGAGAGAATCTGCCCTTCCGTTCACAGAGACACCATTAGAATCCATTACACAAACTCACATCAGACTAATAATGAAACAATCCATCAACAAACATCATGCAGATCAAACAAACCCTGTTACCTTCAGGATCATGTCAATCAATACATCAACCAATCAAGCAAATATATAAATAACTAGTGTTCATCAAACCCATTTAGTTCTCGAGCTTGATGTAGTGCAGACAATGATAAAGCCTGATATTAGTTAAAAACACTCGAAACCAGCTGACAGGAAACATTCTCTCAAAGCTATGAACAAACGTTCTTCCAGTAACATAAATAGAACATTCATTCAAAGTTACTGGGTCTTTAATAATGTTCTCAACTTATAGAATAAAACTATCCAGCAACATTTAACCCAACCGTTGGGTTAAAACAACCCACTCGCTGGGTTTGTCCATTTCCATATTCAACATGTCAGGATGAATTCTGCATTGCATTGATTTGAATTTGTGTTGGTTTGTGTCTTGATGGAGTACAAGTTGAATGTTTTCAAATGGATTGATTTGAATCTGCTGGTTAATTTGTCTCAATGGGAGCAAAATCTGTTGATCTGAAACCGTGTTGGTTTATTTGAGTCGTCATGGACATTTGAAATGGAAACTCTCTAATTTTCCAGAGATGTATGCGTGTGTTCCCCACGAGAGCAGGTTGTGTTTATCTGTCTGTCGCTCATCCCGTGTGGTTTGTGTGGTGCTGATTTTTATGGGCTGCTGGGTTTGGGGTTGTTTTAACCCAGCTATTGGGTTGTTTTAACCCAGTGATTGGGTTGTTTTAACCCAGCAATTGAGTTGTTTTAACCCATTGATTGAGTTGATTTAACCCATCGATTGGGTTGTTTTAACCCATCGATTGAGTTGTTTTAACCCAGTGATTGGGTTGTTTTAACCCAGCAATTGAGTTGTTTTAACCCATTGATTGAGTTGTTTTAACCCATTGATTTTAACCCATTGATTGAGTTGTTTTAACCCATTGATTGAGTTGTTTTAACCCATCGATTGGGTTATTTTAACCCATCGATTGAGTTGTTTTAACCCAGCAATTGGGTTGTTTTAACCCATCGACTGAGTTGTTTTAAGCCATCGATTGGGTTGTTTTAACCCATCGATTTTAACCCATCGAGTGAGTTGTTTTAACTCAACAATTGGGTTGTTTTAACCCATCGATTGAGTTGTTTTAACCCATCGATTGGGTTGTTTTAACCCATCGATTTTAACCCATTGATTGAGTTGTTTTAACCCAGTGTTTGGGTTGTTTTAATCCATCGATTGAGTTGTTTTAACCCATCGATTGGGTTGTTTTAACCCATCTATCTTAACCCATCGATTGAGTTGTTTTAACCTATCAATTGGGTTGTTTTAACCCATCGATTGAGTTGTTTTAACCCAGCGATTGGGTTGTTTTAACCCATCGATTGAGTTGTTTTAACCCATCGATTGAGTTGTTTTAACCCATCGATTGGGTTGTTTTAACCCATCGATTTTAACCCATTGATTGAGTTGTTTTAACCCAGTGTTTGGGTTGTTTTAATCCATCGATTGAGTTGTTTTAACCCATCGATTGGGTTGTTTTAACCCATCTATCTTAACCCATCGATTGAGTTGTTTTAACCTATCAATTGGGTTGTTTTAACCCATCGATTGAGTTGTTTTAACCCAGTGATTGGGTTGTTTTAACCAAGCAATTGAGTTGTTTTTACCCATTGATTGAGTTGTTTTAACCCATTGATTGAGTTGTTTTAACCCATTGATTGAGTTGTTTTAACCCATCGATTGAGTTGTTTTAACCCAGCAATTGGGTTGTTTTAACCCATCGATTGAGTTGTTTTAAGCCATCGATTGGGTTGTTTTAACCCATCGATTTTAACCCATCGATTGAGTTGTTTTAACCCAACAATTGGGTTGTTTTAACCCATCGATTGAGTTGTTTTAACCCATCGATTTTAACCCATTGATTGAGTTGTTTTAACCCAGTGTTTGGGTTGTTTTAATCCATCGATTGAGTTGTTTTAACCCATCGATTGGGTTGTTTTAACCCATCGATCTTAACCCATCGATTGAGTTGTTTTAACCTATCAATTGGGTTGTTTTAACCCATCGATTGAGTTGTTTTAACCCAGCGATTGGGTTGTTTTAACCCATTGATTGAGTTGTTTTAACCCAGTGATTGGGTTGTTTTAATCCATTGATTGAGTTGTTTTAGGCCATCGATTGGGTTGTTTTAATCCATCAATTAAGTTGTTTTAACCCATCGATTAGGTTGTTTTAACCCATCGATTGGGTTGTTTTAACCCATCGATTGAGTTGTTTTAACCCAGCGATTGAGTTGTTTTAACCCAGAGATTGTTTTTTTTATCCCAGCGATTGGGTCGTTTTAACCCATCGATTGATTTGTTTTAACCCAGCGATTGGGTTGTTTTAACCCATCGATTGAGTTGTTTTAACCCATCGATTGAGTTGTTTTAACCCAGCGATTGGGTTGTTTTAACCCAGTGATTGGGTTGTTTTAACCCAGCGATTGGGTTGTTTTAACCCATCGATTTAGTTGTTTTAACCCATTGATTGAGTTGTTTTAACCCAGTGATTGGGTTGTTTTAACCCATCGATTTTAACCCATCGATTGGGTTGTTTTAATCCATCAATTAAGTTGTTTTAACCCAGCGATTTAGTTGTTTTAACCCATCGATTGGGTTGTTTTAACCCATCGATTGAGTTGTTTTAACCCAGCGATTGAGTTGTTTTAACCCAGAGATTGTTTTTTTTATCCCAGCGATTGGGTTGTTTTAACCCATCGATTGGGTTGTTTTAACCCATCGATTGATTTGTTTTAACCCAGCGATTGGGTTGTTTTAACCCATCGATTTTAACCCATCGATTGGGTTGTTTTAATCCATCAATTAAGTTGTTTTAACCCAGCGATTTAGTTGTTTTAACCCATCGATTGGGTTGTTTTAACCCATCGATTGAGTTGTTTTAACCTAGCAATTGAGTTGTTTTAACCCAGAGATTGTTTTTTTTATCCCAGCGATTGGGTTGTTTTAACTCATCAATTAAGTTGTTTTAACCCATCGATTAGGTTGTTTTAACCCATCGATTTTATCCCATCGATTGGGTTGTTTTAATCCATCAATTAAGTTGTTTTAACCCATCGATTGGGTTGTTTTAATCCATCAATTAAGTTGTTTTAACCCAGCGATTTAGTTGTTTGAACCCATCGATTGGTTTGTTTTAACCCATTGATTGAGTTGTTTTAACCTAGCGATTGAGTTGTTTTAACCCAGAGATTGTTTTTTTTATCCCAGCGATTGGGTTGTTTTAACCCATCAATTAAGTTGTTTTAACCCATCGATTAGGTTGTTTTAACCCATCGATTTTAACCCATCGATTGGGTTGTTTTAACCCATCGATTGATTTGTTTTAACCCAGCGATTGGGTTGTTTTAACCCATCGATTGAGTTGTTTTAACCCATCAATTGGGTTGTTTTAACCCATCGATTGAGTTGTTTTAACCCATCGATTGAGTTGTTTTAACCCAGCGATTGGGTTGTTTTAACCCATCGATTGAGTTGTTTTAACCCATCGATTGAGATGTTTTAACCCATCAATTGAGTTGTTTTAACCCAGCGATTGGGCTGTTTTAACCCAGCAATTGAGTTGTTTTATCCCAGCGATTGGGTTGTTTTAACCCAGAGATTGGGTTAAATGTTTGCCCCAACCTGCTGGGTAGTTTTATTTAACACAACTATTGTTTAAAAATTATTGTATGGCTGGTTTAAAATCAGTTGGAAATTAAAAATCAGACACATAATTACAAGAGGCAACAGTAATAATCAAAACGTGAACATTGATTTATAAGCAATTTAATAACTTTTTATTATTTTATTAATAATAATAATAATATTAAACTTATTAATAAATGTTAATTTCCAACCTATTTTAGGTTAATTTTAAGCCAGCCATAGTAATTTTTAAACTATAGTTAGATAAGTTAAATAAAACTGCCCAGCAGGTTGGGGCAAACATTCAACCCAACTGCTGGGTCAAAACAACCCAATCACTGGGTTTGTCCATATTTAACCCAACTTGGGTTGTGTTTAACCCAGCATTTTTCGACAGTAGATGTGTCAAGAGGTGGCTCACTGTAAAAGGCTCTATCTTATTTCTGCCTGATGTTTAGAACAGCCATTTTGTGCGAGGAGGGTTTAAACAGATCGATCTTCCCACACCAGAAACAGGCTGATTAAGGGGAATATTTTGTCAGAACCTGAAACAAAAAGCGGCCGCATCATTTCTCTCAGAGTTCACAGTTTTCAGTGTTGACCGCAGCAGGGTAATTATCCTTCGTTTACCATTCCTGGTGTTAGGTTGATGTAAAGGGCAGTGTGTTTATTCATTCACATTCACATATTTAAGCCTCGTCTTAAATGTGCATCCGTCTCTGTCTGACTGTTCATGTACAAATGAGCAGAAGGGCTTTACAACATCAGAGTTTCAGTTTTAAACTAAACAGTTGGTGGATGTGTAGACGTGGATCATTGAGACGCATGAGCTGCGCACGACGTACAGCAGAACTTGAGCGACGTCCAAAGCCGTTCATCTGTCGATGTGTGCGGCCAATTCATCAATCGCCGCTGCCAGATTGTGACAGACATTAGACAAGCATGTATGAGAGAAACAAACAAGCAGCTCCGTTGATGTTTTCTGCGCACCACAAAACGCCTTTCAGTCTAGTAAATGCTTCTGTTTCAGTCATAATCAATGATTAAAGCAGTCAGATTCATCGGCAATCCTTCTAAATGGCTTAAGAGGTGTTTCAGGTTTTGTTTGTGAGAATGAGTACTCATCTGAATTCAGATCATGCTCTGTAAATTCATCACCGCTAGATTCTTTCTTTATTGTGCAGGAGCTTGTTTTAACTTTGAAATGTCTGTGAATTAATTAACTGAACACAGAACAAAGAGTCCTGGGCTGTATAAAAGAGGGTTTCTATCTTCAGACGGCAGCTAACCGTCTTATCAGCACACATTTGTTGTATTTAATTACTTTCAGCTGGAGTCATTATTTTCGAAAAAAACAAATGAAAGAGCTCAAACTCAACCAACACCTGAAATGTAAATGAATCCACTGATCTTAGGTACAATGATTCGCTGATGTCTGCTGGGAAAAGTGATGTGGAAAATAATGGTATCTCTAGTGCATTTTCCAGTGAACTAGACATGAGTCTGATTGGATTTGTTTAAGCAATGCACACACTAAAAAATGCTGGGTTAAAAACAACCCAAGTTGGGTTAAATATGGACAAATCCAGCAATTGAGTTGTTTTCACCCAGCGTTTGTTCATTTTTATTTAACTCAACTATTGTTTAAAAATTACTGTATTGCTTGCCTAAAATTAACCAAAATAGATTCGAAATTAACATTTATTAATAAGTTTATTGTTTATTAAATTTATTATAAATGTTCATCTTTTGATTATTATTGTTGCCTCTAGTAATTATGTGTCTGATTTTTAATTTCCAACCTATTTTGGGCTCATTTTAAGCCAGTCATATAGTAATTTCTGATCAATAGTTGGGTTAAATAAAACTGCTCAGCAGGATGGGTCAAACATTTAACCCAACTGCTGGGTCAAAACAACCCAGTCGTTGGGTTTGTCAATTTTCAACCCAACTTGGATTGTTTTTAACCAAGCTTTTTTTAGAGTGTATTCAGAACACATAATCCCATTACAATCTACATTTTCAGAGAAACTGCCTGACTGTGTCATGGTGAGCGAACGATTCCCAAAGATGAATGGATAAAATCTGTCTAAACGCCCACTCTCCTCATAGACAGTCATGACACCTTGGACAAAGACACTGCATGCCAATTTTTAAGTCAGATGGACTAATGGTGAAGTAGTCATTGCCATTTTCATGTTTTTTTCCTGTTATAGCGCCACCAAGTGGCCAGTCGCCATGTCGTTTTTCATGGAACCTTCGAATGAGCTCTTGCATAGGTGTGCCAAATTTGGTGAAAATATCTCATTCTGTTGACAAGTTATAGCCATTTTAGTGAAAATGGCTCTACCCACTTCAAATGTTTGGTGGCCCTTAGGGACCGTGAATTTCAACTTTTTTTGATAATTATTGACAATCAGATTCTAGAGAATCTTGCTTCAGTGGTTTGGTTCTGATTGGGCCCAAAACCTGGGACTAGTTCTCAAAAGTGTTTTTCAAAAAATCCAAAATACCTGAAATTTTCACTAGAAACCAGATTACATTTTCAGAGAAACTGCCTGACTGTGTGATGGTGAGCGAACGGTTCCCAAACATCCCTATAAATGGATAAAAACTGTCCGAACGCCCACTCGAGCTTCTCCTCTTCTAATATCGCCGGTCTCTGGCCTACGGTTCAGAGCAAATCATGTCATGTTCTGTAATGCAGCTTTATCTGTCAGCAGCTAATCAAATCCAGATCCTGCAATGGACCTGAGCTCGGCTGATGCTAATTAATGTATATCCTAACGACACGCGCCACTGAACACAACATCTGATCGCTGCCAAGACTCCAGATCAACTGAGACGGACTCCATGTTCTCCAGTAGAGAGAAACTGACGGAGCAGCTCCAAAACGGGCAGAAACCTCCCGGATGAACAGATAAAGAGTCCTCAGCTGAGACGGGGAATCACAGAAAAATGTGCAGCTCATATTTCATCACAGACAAGTTACATGATGAAAATGAAGCCTGATCTGAGGAGCATTAAAGATCTGCTAAATAGTAACATTACTGTACGTTCATGAGAAGGTCTAGTTCAGCCAGAAAGGATCATTCTGTCACTATTTATTCACTCTCATTTATTCACTCTTCATTCTCACTCTCAAATTTCCTCCATTGATTGTCAGTCACTTACAAAAATGCATTTTAAGAATGTTTTGCTAATGTTCCCATTGAGTTATAAAAATGTTATTTCTGAATGTTCTCTGAACATACAGTTTTTTAAATGTTTTAAAAATGTTTTATTTTCTTGGGAAAGGGAACATTCTATTTTATAATTCTGCAAACATTATGGGAACGTTACTTTTGAATGTTCTCTGAACATTCTGAATCAATTAGTAATGTTTAAAAAACATTTGGCGAACTCCAACAAAAATTTTCAGAAAAAAAAAACAAAAACACTCCATAAATGATGTTTTGAGAACATTAAAGACCAAATAACTTTGAATGAACGCTCTATTAACGTTACTGGAAGAACGTTTGTTCATAACTTTGCCAAAACATTCCCTGTTAACTGGAATAATACAATAAAATCACTATAATTCCAAAAACTAAATTAATTATAGCTGCGAGCAGCAATTATCGGGGTTCAAGAGTTTTAAGGCCTTTCAGCACAACATGTGTAAAAAGGTGTAATGTTTTATTTAACATGCATGTAACCATCTCGATCATAGATGGAAAAGACCATTTGCAGCAAATACAGGCAATTTACCATAGTAAATATGTGGTTAATAAAGCTTTTTAACAGTTATCGAGGTTGAGCCAAAAACCTAGGACTAGTTCACTAAAGTTGTTTTTTGAAATAATCTCCGATATTTAACGAACGATTCGATGGACAGCGGCGGTCCTAGAGGCAAAGTTGCTCAGAATGAGGAGTTCTACCATGTGGTACGAAGTGGTGCAAAAAATTTATTAATACCCAATACTTTATGTTTATGATAAATGCAAAGATTTCTTTCAGGCCTCTAGGGCCGTGAGTCAAACAGGCCCAGCGAGTTTCACTGCAATCAGCCTCCATAAACCTTGTCTGATAGCAGCTCAAAATTCATTGAATGATGGCAAACATGTTTTTTGAGATACACCAGTGTCCTCATAGACAATCATGACACCTCAGAAAAAGACACTGCATGCCAATTTTCAAGTTGATCGGATTAACGGTGAAGTAGTTATAGCCATTTTCATGTTTTTTTCCTGTTATAGCGCCATCAAGTGGCCAGTCAATGCATCCTTTTTCATGCAGCCACCAAATGAGCTCTTACACAGGTGTACCAAATTTGTTGAAAATATCTCATTCTGTTCACGAGATGTAGCCATTTTAGTAAAAGTGGCTCCACCCACTTTGAACGTTTTGGCGGCCCTTAGAGACCGTGAATCAAAATTTCAATTTTTTTTGATAATCACTGACATTCAGAGAATCTCGCTGCACTGGTTTGGTTCCGATCAGGCCAAAAACTTAGGACTAGTTTGCAAAAGTATAAAAGTATAATACCCATAAGCTACACTAGATCGACAAACGACTCCAAGGCTTGAGCCAACGGCTAACGATTTAGGAGTTATGAGTGATTTCGTACTTTTGACCGTTGTAGCGCCCCCGTCTGATCGGGGCGAGCCTTGGTGACGTTGTAGACGGTGTGAGTACTAACAGCCCTCAAAGTTTCAAGTCTCTACGACTTACGGTTTGGTCTGATCACTTTTAGGAGAGAACGCTGATTCTTGTTAAATTGAACAATTACAATAGAGTTTCAGCACTACATGCTTGAACCCCTAAAAATATTATTTGTAAAGTACAACAATTGTAAAGTAACCATAACGGTAGTATTTTCTGCTGAATTTAATATAATGCCATGATGCAAAAATGCTGCTTACTGGATCATTATTCACTCTAAAAAATGCTGGGTTGTTTCAACCCAAGTTTGGGTCAAAAATGGACAAACCCAACCGTTGGGTTAACTTTTTAAATGCATTTTTAACCCAATGGTTGGGTTTGTCCATATTTGACCCAAATTTGGGTTGAAACAACCCAGCATTTTTTAGAGTGTAGTCACCATAAACTGCTGTCGTATGTGTTAAAATGTCAAAATTCTCCTTTTGTATTTAACGAAAAAAACAACAGCATGCAGGTTTGGAACGACATGAAAGTGAGTAAATGAGAGATTGATCATTTAGAGGTGAAGTTTCCCTTTAAGTGCGAGATTCAGACAGAACCTGAAGTAGTGAGAGAGAGACGGGCATCTGACAGCAATTAGAGATTGAGACACAAACCGTCTTCCTGCGCAGAGATGAAATGATCAGGAATAATTACAGTGATGATTCTCTCCACCTGCTCCGAGTCTCACAGACCTGCTGAAAGCGGATGAGGGATTATAAAGCAACTAGTTGAGTTGGTTGAGATCGGTCAGTCAAGTGTTGATCTGTATCTGTTCACTCACAGCAACTTCTGACCTGAGATCACATGATACACCACTACTGTGAACTGATGTCTAGTGGTTTTGCTGCTAACCCTAACCTGAATGATATTGATGCATTTCTTCTTGTTTTGAGCGACGAGAGCTGCATGATAGAGAGTGAAGCGTTGTGGATGTTTCTAAATGTGACTGCATTAAAATAACATCAGAAGAGCTTTTAGACTCGCGGCGATCAGATGCCAGAACTCATTTACAGGAGAAAGCATCCAAAAACGGCCCTCACACAAACTCATGTACATTCATGCATTTGGCAGAAGCTTTTATCCAGTCAAGCTTTACATTTCAGTTCATGCATTCCCTGGGAAACACATAAATCTAATGTTGAAATATAGTGCACAAGACACACAGAGCAAGGGTTTTCACTTTCAAAACTCTGACCTTCAGCCGAGAGAATGACATCACTCGGGATAGCCGCGTTTCCATCCGAGCTTTATATGAATTTTGGGATATCGTATAACAAAAATGCTTGATGGAAACGCCAAGATGTGCATAACACTCACACAAGCTGTGATTCTTAAAGGATTAGATCACTTCAGAATGAAAATTTCCTGATAATTTACTCACCCCCATGTCATTTAAGATGTTCATGTCTTCAGTCGAAAAGAAATTAAGGTTTTTGATGAAAACATTCCAGGATTTTTCTCCATATAGTGGACTTCAATGGGGTTCAACGGGTTGAAGGTCCAAATCTCAGCTTCAAAGAGCTCTACATGATCCCAGACGAGGAATAAGAGTCTTATCTAGAGAAACCATCACTAATTTTCTAAAAAAAAATACAAATTTATGTGTTTTTTAACCATAAATGCTCATCTTGCACTGCGCCACGCATGACGTAATCATGTTGGAAAGGTCACAGAAGTACTGATCCAGTGTTTACAAAGAGAACGTGCAAAGACTAAGTCGAACGCCCTTTACAAAAAAAGGTAAAACAACGATGTTGGACGACTTTGAAGTTGGAAGAGAAAATGACATGGAGTTTTTTTACCCTACCACTGTACCTTTCCAACATGATTACATCATGCATGGAGCATCACAGAGCAGTGCAAGACGAGCATTTGTGGTTAAAAATTATATAATTTTTACTTTTTTTAGTAAATGAGCGATGGTTTCTCTAGATCAGACTCTTATTCCTCATCTGGGATCATGTAGAGCTCTTTGAAGCTGCACTGAAACTGACATTTGGACCCGTTGAACCCCAGTGAAGTCCACTATATGATTTTATTTATATGCTTATGGTTAAATGATTTTGTTTTTCTCAGAAGTGCTTCTTTGCATTCTTCGGGTGACAGGGGAAAACACTGAAATGTTAGACATGTTCCTAATACGGCAACAGATGACATGAGGGTGAGTAAATTATCAGGAAAATCTGAGTATGAGACCGAACCTAAAGGAAAGCGTCTTCAAAAAGCCCAAAAGAGTTATTTTAAGGGGCTGAACTGTTCTGACACACAACAGAAACTGACTCAAACAGACCGTCACTCCTCCAGCAGCTCGTCAGTAATCGTGTGTGCGTTTCTTCTCAACAGGTGTCCAAATCGAGCGTTCAGAGGGTCCGACTGCAGGACCGATGAATAAACAGGCAGATGGATTTACTGAGACACACGGGATGAAGAACTGAGCAAATATTTGATTTAACAGTTGGACCTGAAGAGGCTTTGGCTCTGAAACCACAGAGAGTTTTTATATAGAGTCACATTAAAGAAGATTCATGTGCGCTGAATATTTATACATGTGCTGATGAAGAGATGTGCACACACAGCCTATAAAACTATAAAACTGCAACAAAATCAAAAAGCTGTTTTCCAAATTTGAAGTTATATCACAAAAAAATGAGTCTCTAAAAGGTGTTTCCATAGTAATGCAATTTCCAATTTCAAAGCGGTTGTCACAGGATGGATTTTGAGTCTTTTAAACTTTCAAATGATGTCTAATTTACTAAAATATTTGATAGGGAAAAAAGTCTCCTGCTAATTCAACACTGACATTTAACAAGATATAAATAAACAACGAAGAATAAATGCATGAATCACACACACTGAACCTACACACACTCCATTATAAAAGATTTTCCTACCAAAGTTACAAAAGACACCAGATAAACACCCAATTAAATACTGCAGACAAGACCGTGTGTGTGTGCGTTTTTGTGATTTATGAGGACACACATTTGTATAATATCATGGGTATTACACTCCTATTATGATGTAAATATTAAAGATGAGGACAGTCCTCATATATAAATAGCTTTAAAAACACACTAAGTTTTATTAAAAATGTAAAAATGCAGAATGTTTTCTGTGATGGTTTAGGAGTAGAGGTCGTGTAGAGGGAGAGAATGTACAGTATTAAAACCATTACGCCTATGGAGAGTCTTCACTAAGATAGAAAAACAAACCTGTGTGTGTGTGTGTGTGTGTGAGGGACTGAGGGAATGTGAGCAGAACTGACAGAGAGCAAAAACAAAAAAAAAATGCAAAAGAGAATTAGAAAATCTTAAACAATAATAATGAAACATTAAAATCTGAAACTCTAAATGGAACCATCAAAATGACTTATTAATGAAATATTCTTATATTATTTCAATGCACTCTGTATAAATGAATTCCTATCCTATTGCAATGAATGTGAACTGGGTTTGAGAGACTCAATGATTCCAAAATCAAACTCTCTAAACACAAAACCACCGCAGAGAAACACTTCAGAGTCAAGCACACACAAAAAACAAGAATTCAACCTCCAAAACCAGTGAAGAAATAACCACATCGAAGATAAAGATGGATATAATAACTGATTTTTATCTTATAATAAGCCTATAATATTTTTTTTTTTTTTTTCACATTATCACATTACATCACATATAGTAATGTGATTTCACAAAATCACATTACTATAAAAAAAAAAATTACAAAAGTTGATCAGTCAGGACTGGACTGAATTCGGGCAAATAATATTTAATAATAATAAAACTCATATAAAAAGCCTATGAATAATTATTAATGTATCGCAACTCAAAACTTACGAATCTTTGAGTCCAAACTGAGTCATTTAGATCCACCTGAAGCGATCAGTCCTCATCAAACATCATCATCACTTCATCTTCATCTTTCTCCTCATCACTCCAGCAGCTCCGACCGCATCTGAGAGGATGATGGATTCACGGTTCGGGGCGGGATTCGGTGTCGGTGACGTACTGACGTGTCGTATTCCCTCATTGAGTGTATGTGAAGCGACCGGTGCGACGCGATTCGGGACGCGGAAGACGCGACGCGACGGCCAGAGGCTCCCTGCGCGCGATCTGATGGATGAGTGAGTGATCTGAACTAACCAGTTTAACCTCTGATGAGTAACAGAATAAAGAGAGAGAGAGAGAGTTTAAGCGTGTGGAGGCGTCTCAAACCCTAGTAAGAGCCCTAACTAGACAGCAGCAGTTCTGGATTTGACATGTTGAAATGTTGACTGGATGATATATTTACTACTTTTATTCAGCAATGATGCTTAAACTGAAGTCATTTATAATCTATTTCAAATAAATGCTGTTTTTTCTTCATCTTTCTTTCTGGTCATCAAAGAATCCTGAAGAAAATGCATCACGGTTTCCACAGAAATATTAAGCATTGCCTGAACGGATTGCTTCTGATGTTTGACGCTGAAAATCTAAATACATCTGACCAATCTTCCAGAGAAACATCACACTGCCCCCTACAGGAGAACAACACCTTCCTGAAAACCAGAATATAACAAACAGCAACAGTCATTGCTGGAATATGTGACCCAGTCATAAGGGTCAGTTTTTTTAAATTGAGGTTTATACATCATCTGAAAGCTGAATAATTAAAGCATTAGTTCACTTTTAAATAACATTTTTTTCTGATAATTTACTCACCCCCATGTCATTCAATATGTTTATGTCTTTCTTTCTTCAACTGAAAAGAAATGAAGGTTTTTGATGAAATCATTCCAGGATTATTCTCCTTATAGTGGACTTCAATGGACTCCAAACGGTTGAAATTACAGTTTCAATGCAGCTTCAAACGATTCCAGACGAGGAATAAGAGTCTTATCTAGAGAAACCATCACTCATTTTCTACAAAAATACAACTGTGTATGCTTTATAAACACCATTATCACGTGCTTCAGCTTTCCGTATTCTTCAAAAAGCTTCTACTTATGGAACAAACTCGGCGGCAGTTTAGTTTTTTTTTCCTTAAGTAGAATAGGGAAGGCGTAGGACATACAGCGTAAGCTTTTTGAAGAATACGGAAAGCGGAAGCATGTTCAAGGCAATAATTTGTGTTTATAAAGTATATACAGTTGTATTTTTGTAGAAAATGAGTGATGGTTTCTCTAGATAAGACTCGTCTGGAATCGTTTGAAGCTGCACTGAAACTGTAATTTTGACCTTCAACCGTTTGGTGCCCATTGAAGTCCACTATAAGGAGAATAATCCTGGAATGATTTCATCAAAAACCTTAATTTCTTTGAGGAACATTTTGGATGACATGGAGATGAGTAAATTATCAGGATAATCAATCCTTTAAGCTTTCCATCGATGTATGGTTTGTCAGGATAGGACAATATTTGGAAAATCTGATCAATATTGAGAAAATCGCCTTTAAAGTCGTCCAAATGAAGTCCTTAGCAATGCATATCTACTCAGAAAAATACATTTTTGATATATTTACAGTAGGAAATTCACAACATATCTTCATGGAACATGATTTTTACTTAATATCCTAATGATTTTTGGCATTAAAGAAAAATGGATAATATTGTTGGCTATTGCAACAAATATACCCGTGTGATTTATGACTGATTTTGTGCTCCAGGTCACAGATGTTACACCAGCACAAACTTTCACTGCTTTAAAGTCGACATGACTGAAATTACAAAGATAAATACCTATCTTTAGAATAACAGTTTTCATTTCATGCTGACTTTACTTTAATAATGTGCAGTTTTGCAACCTGAAATCTGACTGTACTGAAGGCTGAACTCCATATGGCACTTATGATGGAGCGAAACTTCCCAATCTCATCCAGCAGTGCTGCGATTCCATCAAGATCAACTTCCACAAGTGTGTGTGTGTGACTGTAGTCATCTCCTCACGGTTGTCATAGTGACAGGTCTGTGACATTGGAAATTAGGGGACTGAACCGAGAAGCTGAATCCACACACAAACCGCTGCCGCTCTTCAACATTACGCTGATGAATTTGATTGATGCCGTAAAGGAGAAACATCTAGAGCTCCTGGAGAACTGCTCTCTCAGCCACAGATCTGAATCTACTCACTCTAATGTTCATGTAGGCAAACGAGGCCATATGATCATCTACATTAATGTCTGGAGCCTGTTTTCCAGGTCAGCATGTGGATTGTTATGAGATCTGTCAGGTCCAAATGTGCTGGATTTTCATCCACAAACAGAAAATACTGAAACAATGGAAATAAAACAGAAAAGTGTCTGATTAATAAACATGTACCAAGGAAAAAAATCATTGCTTTTGTATTTCATAATTAATCATCAGACGTGTCCGAGAGTGAGGTGCATGATGGGAGAATCCCAGAAGTGCTTCTGTATGTGAGCAGATGCTGCAGATTTACTGTGCAAACAAACACAAAGAAAACATATCTGACATATTAAAACCTGCTGATTGTGACCTTTGATACTTCACAGAAGAGTGAAAGACTCAATTGAACAATATCATATCATATTATACATGGAATAGTTGTATTAAGTGTGTATAAAATAACTGCAGTGGATCAGGATTGAATTGGAACGTTATTCAAGACTTGATTGACACTTCAAACGAGTTATTAAAGATGGAATATGTACGTTTGATACATATGTTATACAGATGTTCTGGAAACCTGCAGCTTATTAAATAAGTTCACTTCGAAGATGTTAATAAAACAGATTACTGGAGTATGTTTTACAAGAAATTACTAGTACTGAAAAATATATTTAATTCAATGTGTTACAGTTCATTTCTACATGATAGATAGATAGATAGATAGATAGATAGATAGATAGATAGATAGATAGATAGATAGATAGATAGATCAGTAGATAGATAGATAAATGGACGGATGACGGATGATGGATGGATGGACGATAGATAGATAGATAGACAGACAGATGGACAGACGGATGGATGGATGGATGGATGAATGGACAATTGAACGATGGATGGACTATAGATAGATAGATAGATAGATGGACGGATGATAGATAGATAGATAGATCGATAGATCAGTAGATAGATCAGTAGATAGGTAGATGGAGAGATAGATAGATAGATAGATAGATAGATAGATAGATAGATAGATAGATAGATAGATAGATAGATAGATAAATGGACGGATGACGGATGATGGATGGACGGACGATAGATAGATAGACAGACAGATGGACGGACGGATGGATGGATGGATGGATGAATGGACAATTGAACGATGGATGGACTATAGATAGATAGATAGATAGATGGACGGATGATAGATAGATAGATAGATCGATAGATCAGTAGATAGATCAGTAGATAGGTAGATGGAGAGATAGATAGATAGATAGATAGATAGATAGATAGATAGATAGATAGATAGATAGATAGATAGATAGATAGATAGATAGATAGATAGATAGATAGATAAATGGACGGATGACGGATGATGGATGGACGGACGATAGATAGATAGACAGACAGATGGACGGACGGATGGATGGATGGATGGATGAATGGACAATTGAACGATGGATGGACGATAGATAGATAGATAGATAGATAGATAGATAGATAGATAGATAGATGGACGGATGATGGATGGATAGATAGATAGATAGATAGATAGATAGATAGATAGATAGATAGATAGATAGATAGATAGATAGATAGACGGATGATGGATGGATAGATAGATAGATAGATAGATAGATAGATAGATAGATAGATAGATAGATAGATCGACAGATCAGTAGATAGATAGATAGATAGATAGATAGATAGATAGATAGATAGATAGATAGATAGATAGATAGATAGATAGATAGATAGATGGACGGATGACGGATGATGGATGGACGGACGATAGATAGATAGACAGACAGATGGACGGACGGATGGATGGATGGATGGATGAATGGACAATTGAACGATAGATAGATAGATAGATAGATAGATAGATAGATAGATAGATAGATAGATAGATAGATAGATAGATAGATAGATAGATAGATAGATAGATAGATAGATAGATAGACGGATGATGGATGGATAGATAGATAGATAGATAGATAGATAGATAGATAGATAGATAGATAGATAGATAGATAGATAGATAGATAGATAGATAGATAGATAGATGGACGGATGATGGATAGATAGATAGATAGATAGATAGATAGATAGATAGATAGATAGATAGATAGATAGATAGACGGATGATGGATGGATGGATAGATAGATAGATAGATAAATGGACGGATGACGGATGATGGATGGACGGACGATAGATAGATAGACAGACAGATGGACGGACGGATGGATGGATGGATGGATGAATGGACAATTGAACGATGGATGGACTATAGATAGATAGATAGATAGATGGACGGATGATAGATAGATAGATAGATCGATAGATCAGTAGATAGATCAGTAGATAGGTAGATGGAGAGATAGATAGATAGATAGATAGATAGATAGATAGATAGATAGATAGATAGATAGATAGATAGATAGATAGATAGATAGATAGATAGATAGATAAATGGACGGATGACGGATGATGGATGGACGGACGATAGATAGATAGACAGACAGATGGACGGACGGATGGATGGATGGATGGATGAATGGACAATTGAACGATGGATGGACGATAGATAGATAGATAGATAGATAGATAGATAGATAGATAGATAGATAGATAGATAGATAGATAGATAGATAGATAGATAGATGGACGGATGATGGATGGATAGATAGATAGATAGATAGATAGATAGATAGATAGATAGATAGATAGATAGATAGATAGATAGATAGATAGATAGATAGATAGACGGATGATGGATGGATAGATAGATAGATAGATAGATAGATAGATAGATAGATAGATAGATAGATAGATAGATAGATCGACAGATCAGTAGATAGATAGATAGATAGATAGATAGATAGATAGATAGATAGATAGATAGATGGACGGATGACGGATGATGGATGGACGGACGATAGATAGATAGACAGACAGATGGACGGACGGATGGATGGATGGATGGATGAATGGACAATTGAACGATAGATAGATAGATAGATAGATAGATAGATAGATAGATAGATAGATAGATAGATAGATAGATAGACGGATGATGGATGGATAGATAGATAGATAGATAGATAGATAGATAGATAGATAGATAGATAGATAGATAGATAGATAGATAGATAGATAGATGGACGGATGATGGATAGATAGATAGATAGATAGATAGATAGATAGATAGATAGATAGATAGATAGATAGATAGATAGACGGATGATGGATGGATGGATAGATAGATAGATAGATAAATAGATATATGGACGGATGATGGATAGATAGATAGATAGATAGATAGATAGATAGATAGATAGATAGATAGATAGATAGATAGATAGATAGATAGATAGATAGATGGATAGATAGATAGATAGATAGATAGATAGATAGTAAACTGTGGTCTGGAGCAGCGGAGCGGATTCTGTCCGGACTGACACAGGGTCATTAATGAGCTCATTGTTTATTCTCTCCATCATAACAAACGATGGCAGAAAGTCGTTCATCAGCGGCTCAGAGTCTGTCACACTCCAGCATGATTCTGCTTATATGGACTCTGAGACTGAAGAGGGCAAATTCATTCAAACAAACTCTGAACGGCCCGTCACACGCTGCTGTACCCGATCCTGCTTCATCACACGTCTGCAGTGGAGCGCCATTCAGAAGCTCGTTTATCATCAGTCATTTGATTATGTGCACATTGTGTTCAATCTCAAATGGGTTTCCGGCCTGGAGGAAAATCTGGTGAAATAATATTAAAGTTAGTTCACCTCTGCGAGTGGAGCTTCTTTTCCTGTTTGACTGTGTGTTTCCAATTCAAACCAGCTGCTGTTATTTTCTGATATCGTTGATGAAGTCAGAAGTTTATCAATCAGTCATGTAGATGATTCATAAAGCTTTTGATTATTTGGGATTCTATTTATAATCCAAGACCACCATGATCACATCATCAATCAACCAGTAAAACATGAACTTACTTTCTGAACTAAACTAAGATAAACATTTTGGGAACCCATCAATCAAACTCATCCAACTCTAAAAGTCATTTTCATATGGATTTGATTTGGAGAAACAATCATTTACAATCATTGATTGTGAGTGTTTGGGTTTGATTTCTCAGGCTCTTCTCATCTGTAGAAACATGCATTCTTCTCTAGTGTTTACTGCAGCACGCAAGAATCCAAACCACCTGTGAAAGGTCAAAGGTCAGATGCTGTCACATCAACAACACTGGGATTTAAAGCCGTCCTCAATATCCACCCCAAAGTCGACGGAGCAGGTTCATCACGTTCAGAGAGTGTGTTCATCTCTCCACATCCGCTACAGTTTCAGCCCTTCATGGAGTTTCGCTCGGACCCTTATTTAGTCTCATCAAGGACAAACGCTTCATCTAATCTGGTGGAACTCCAGAGGACGAGGCAGCGGTGAGGAAACGGCCAAATATGGACTTGATTTGCTGGGACTGTGCTAATTTTAAAGTCTCCATGACTTGTGATATGGTTCATAGGCAGCCTCGAATCTGTTCATTACAGTATATAGAAGCTCAAAATGTGAATGAGTGTTTTTAGATAAAGTAAACATCTTCAATTCATATGAAATCTCAATTGACCATATGCACGTTCTTAGGAACTTGTGCAATAATATAATCCAGTAGGAAAACTTCCGGTGAAATGTCCTGAGGTCGCTTTAACAGCATCAATGGTGTAATACTTAGTTTATAATCAGAATATAGACACTTAAATAGTCAGGCCTAGCGTTCATTTAGTTATTCAAACATTAAAAAGACGCGTCTCAGTGTTCCTCCTCTGCACCTAACCTTAGTTAGATTAATGGAATAAAATGACTGACAGCTATAAAGAGAGCGCGGTGATCACTTCCTGTAATTCATTCACAAGGTAAGTTATTGTTTTCCATGAGATTTTGTGAGTACTTCATATTTCCCCTTGACAAAATGTATTTTTAAACATAGTGATTTTATAATGTTTAATATTTATTCAAAAGCAAAAAACTATCACAGGAAATGTCTAATATATGCGCAAATAAACAAAGAGGGCGGGGCCATGTTGGGCTGCTTTAGAGAAGAGGAAGAGTTGTTGTAGTCGAGTGTTGTTGTCATTTTACGCCAAACGAGGGTCAATTCAACACAAAAGATGAACATGACGGCACATGCTAGTGGATGAGTTGAATCAACTCCACAGCAACTACATCAATTTATCCACTAACCATTCAGAAACGTCTAAAAGTTGTAACTTCTTCCTGAGTCTCTCCATCAGTGTCGACTCCGGTTTGAACAATGTAAGGCTGATTTTGGCTGCGTGAGATTCTCCATTTTGTTGTTGTTGAGCTGTTAAAGCTCCGCCCTCTTCTGGAAAGCTCCAGCTCATTTGCATTTAAAGGGACACACACAAAAACGGCGTGTTTTTGCTCACACCCAAATAGGGGCAAATTTGACAAGCTATAATAAATGATCTGTGGGGGATTTTGAGCTGAAACTTCACACACACATTCTGGAGAAACTTATATTACATCTTGTGGAATAAGTCCCCTTTAATTTTTCCTCACCTAGACATATCAGACAATTCTGAAGTCAAATGATTTACACATTTCATTTTGATTTTAAAGTCTCTGTTGAGGCCCAGATTTACTTAGATGATTCTAAAAGGCACAATGTGAAAGTGTTTTTCTCTTGGTTTGAGTTATAGGAGGCTGTTTCTCTGAAACACATGAACTCCTGTTGAGATGTGATAGAGATTTAATGCATGAATCTAGCCGTCAGAACTCCTGCTGATGTCTGATATTGTGCATTGCAACTCTGAGGAGAAACATATTCAGATGCTCTTCATTCATGTTTATAATGGTCTGGTTTTGTTGCATTGCTCTTATTACTCATTCTTAAGTGTTCCAATTGTTTATGCAGTTCTTGTTTTATGTGCATAAGTATATATATATATATATATATTCCGAGAATTATTTGGATACCCAAGTCAAACCTCTGAATGCGTGAATGTAAATGCTCAAATGCATAAGGATCTTTTCTCTTTTCTCAGAAGTCACCTCAGTTTATCATAAGTTTCTCAGTGTTCTCAGAAGACTTTCTGTGCGCCACTTCAGACGGTTGAATCTGATCTTCACGCTCTTTATGCCACAATAAGCGGCAGTGTGATTGACGTTTGATTGCTGTGCTGATTAGGGAAACGAGCTCATCAGTATTCATAATCCAGAGCCACTGGCATCACATGCGGGTAATATTCATGATTAACAGAAACCCTAAAATCACATCAGATCATCAAACTGACTCGTTTCTGACAGATCCACAGAGGGCAGTTCATGAAGACAATTCCAATAAACTGAAGATTAAAAACATATTATTATCCAGAGGACCTGCAAAATATGGAAAGGAAATCACATTGAGATCTCTTTAGCATCCCTGTTTTATCTTCAGTGAGATTAAATGGGGAGTTTTGCTGAAGTCTCAGATGTTTCTCCTGAGAAAAAAACTCTACAATGATCTCAATAATGTCTCAAAACAAAACATTCTCAAAAGTTAAGATTCTGAGCAGTTATTTATTTTTAATTAATATATTTTTAATTTATTTGAGCAACTAAATGAAAACGAGAGATGCTGTCTTGACATGTCTTACATTTCAATTAACAAAACTGCTTTTTAAATGCTTTTATTATTTGAAGTTTTAGTTAACGACAATAACCCTGGATCTGATTTATTCTCAGTATTAACATCTGAGCAATAACACTTCCTGTGGGAACATGAACATATTGTTTCGGTGATTGATATTCGCTCATTATGAGGCTGAAAGCAGGTGGAGACGGAGCGAGTGAATTATCAGCTAACGAGCGTCTCTCACCTGCGGCTCAGACTGAGATTCATGTGCTTTAATTCAACAAACCATCTTCCTTTATTTTAAAACTTACAAGGCTGCAGTGTTACATTATCAGAGGACAAAAAACAACAAAAATATCAGAACAGTTTGTGTCACTTGTGCTATATTTCATTTTACTCTAAATCTATGTCATAACTGCATCATTTATAGAGAAACACCATGATCCTGTGCAGTGAGCGTGTGTGTGTGTGTGTGTGTGTGTGATTGTCCTGATACTCACCGTGTGAAGGATGCTGGCGCTGAACTGCACCTGCGTCTCTCTCTCACACACACACACACACACACACACACACACACACGTGTCATCGCACACAGACAGATCAGATCAGACTAAAGAAAACAACAGCATGAACAGTCCAGCATCTTCAAACCATTATCATTTCTTGACCTAAAGTCGGTCTAGATCAGTTCCTCTCTTCATATCATCAGACTGATTATGAATTATGAGTGGTTTGCGTCAACGGCACATGATCTTTAATCAAAGTCTATTAGAAATGCTTCCAGAGCATCTCATGTTTCTCACTGGGGATTGAAATGATACTCATTTTAGCACCTTTGGCCATTTGGTATTAAATCCAGACTGTGATCATGTTACTGTACAGAAATATAAGATTAACAGATTCAGTTTATAATAGTAGAATCATCCGGAAACTAGAGAAGCTGGTTAACAGGGAAATAACTATTTAAAGGATTAGTTGACTTCAGAATTCAAATTTCCTGATAATTTATTCACCCCCATGTCATCCGAGATGTTCATGTCTTTATCTTCAGTCGAAAAAAAATTTGAGGAAAACATTCCAGGATTTTTCTCCATAGTGGACTTCACTGGGGTTCAACGGGTCCAAATGTCAGTTTCAGTGCAGCTTCAAAGAGCTCTACATGATCCCAGACGAGGAATAAGAGTCTTATCTAGAGAAACCATCGGACATTTTCTAAAAAAAAAAATATATATATATACTTTTAAACCACAAATGCTTATCTTGCACTGCTCTGTGATGCGCCACGCATGACGTAATCATGTTGGAAAGGTCATGTTTCTCTAGATTAGACTCTTATTCCTCGTCTGGGATCATGTAGAGCTCTTTGAAGCTGCACTGAAACTGACATTTGGACCCGTTGAACCCCAGTGAAGTCCACTATATGGAATGTTTTCCTCAAAAACCTTCATTTCTTTTTGAGAGAAGAAAGAAAAACATAAACATCTTGGATGACATGGGGGTGAGTAAATTATCAGGAAATTTTCATTCTGAAGTGAATAATCCTCTAAGCTCTTTTCCTAAAGCTAGTGAGACAGCATTTTAGACATCATTATGCTGCTTTATACTGTAAAACCTCATCACATGTACATAATGACAGAATAAGGAAGCATATACATAATGATTGACTGATTCACATACAGTACATATGTATAATAGAGATCTCAATTCTGACTAATGCTGTTAAAGCATTAAGAACAAACACACACGTTCTTCATGCTTCCAGGTTTGTGTTTCTCTGTCAGTGTCCATCTCTCTAACCACGCTCCGGCGGGCCAATTAACCATGACAGCTAGACAGGCTGGTTAATTGTAGTAAGACCATCCAGGAAAAGACTACAGCTTTCGCCCTTCCATTACACTCTCTTGAACAATGCATACTGCAAGAAAATGTACTTTCCCAAAGAGTGTTGGTTCTGACTCAATATCTATCTAGAAATACAATTTACATCTGACATCAACTGCTCTTTAGGTCTCCTAAACAATGTGCACTTTAAATGCATGAGCTTTTACTGGAAACATACACAATTAAGCTCTTTTGATGTTATTGACACACTCTTCAGCTCGCAGCGGATCAATGATTAGTATGTCCAACAGGATTCAGTATTGATTTCTCCAACTACAAAGTAGAAGAATATTAAGTGTCAATGTGGAATCGCTGAAAGCATTGCGATGTCGTGACACGCAGGTCACATGACGAACACATGAATTTAAAGTGGGATACAAATGTGTGGAATCTTTGACAATTTCCTGGGGAAAAACAGGAGCCTGTGGAAGCTTGTTTCTGCCAGGGAATAAAAAAATAAAAACAGCGACCCTTCGCTGGGAGTTTGATTGACAGGCGACCAAACCAATCATAACACCAAATCTGCAGTTTTGTCCGACAAAGCAGTCAGGGGAGTTAGTAGATTAATGTCGGTGGACTTGAACTTGAAAAATGTGTACTGACATCTTTCCACAGTTGAAACAATATACCTTCTGATGTTCATTATTTGATGCTATAAATGAACTAGTAGGAAGAGATGATCGGTTCACGAGCCGCTTGAACTGAGGCACTATAGCAATCTGTCACAACACATTAAAGAGCCACTAAATGGTATTTATTGTTTAAATTTATTTACAAAATACAAAATTTGAAATTTGAAATTTGAAAAAAATTTGGTTTCATATCAAAAATGACCTGCTCTGTCTTGTCTGTCGATAGATACATTGTCAGTGTTGTCTTTGCTCCGCAGTGTATTTTCACTGCGTGAGAACATGATGTGTGGCGAGAGAGCAGCATGGCGGACATAGCAACAGTAACTAAAGGGGGCGGGTCTTTGCGAATGGTCAATTTTCCTCGCAATTCTGTCCTTTTCCTTGGTTTCACAATTTCCGATTTTTTTCTCAAAATTCTGAATTTATATCTCACAATTTCTGACCTTTCCCCCCACAATTCCGAATTGATATCTCACAATTTCCAGCTTTTTTCTCTCAATTACAAGTTTATATCTCGCAATTCTGACTTTTTTTCTTGCAATTATGAGTTTATATCTAATTTTTCCAATTACGAGTTTATATCTTACATTTTTTTCTCAATTATGCGTTTATATTACAATTATGACTTTATTTTGAAATGCCGGATTTTCACCTCGCAATTCTGACTTTTTTCTCTCAATTACGAGTTTATATCTCACGATTCTGACTTTTTACTTGTAGTTACGAATTTGTCTAACAATTCTGACTTTTTTCTCTCAATTACGAGTTTATAGCTCGTGATTCAGATTTTTTTCTAGTAGTTACGAATTTATGTCTCACAATTCTGACTTTTTTCGTCTCAATTATTAGTTTATATCTCGCGATTCTGACTTTTTTCTCTCAATTACGAGTTTATATCTCGCGATTCTGACTTTTTACTTGTAGTTACGAATTTGTCTCACAATTCTGACTTTTTTCTCTCAATTACGAGTTTATAGCTCGTGATTCAGATTTTTTTCTAGTAGTTACGAATTTATGTCTCACAATTCTGACTTTTTTCGTCTCAATTATTAGTTTATATCTCGCGATTCTGACTTTTTTCTCTCAATTACGAGTTTATATCTCGCGATTCTGACTTTTTACTTGTAGTTACGAATTTGTCTCACAATTCTAACTTTTTTCTCTCAATTACGAGTTTATATCTCGCGATTCTGACTATTTTCTCTCAATTACGAGTTTATATCTTGCGATTCAGATTTTTTTCTTGCAATTACGAGTTTATATCTCGCGATTCTGACTTTTTACTTGTAGTTACGACTTTATGTCTCACAATTCTAACTTTTTTCTCTCAATTACGAGTTTATATCTCGCGATTCTGACTATTTTCTCTCAATTACGAGTTTATATCTTGCGATTCAGATTTTTTTCTTGCAATTACGAGTTTATATCTCGCGATTCTGACTTTTTACTTGTAGTTACGACTTTATGTCTCACAATTCTGACTTTTTTCTCTCAATTACGAGTTTATATCTCGCGATTCTGACTTTTTACTTGTAGTAACGAATTTATGTCTCACAATTCTGACTTTTTTCTCTCAATTACGAGTTTATATCTCGCGATTCTGACTTTTTTCGTCTCAATTATTAGTTTATATCTCGCGATTCTGACTTTTTTCTCTCAATTACGAGTTTATATCTCGCGATTCTGACTTTTTACTTGTAGTTACGAATTTGTCTCACAATTCTGACTTTTTTCTCTCAATTACGAGTTTATAGCTCGTGATTCAGATTTTTTTCTAGTAGTTACGAATTTATGTCTCACAATTCTGACTTTTTTCGTCTCAATTATTAGTTTATATCTCGCGATTCTGACTTTTTTCTCTCAATTACGAGTTTATATCTCGCGATTCTGACTTTTTACTTGTAGTTACGAATTTGTCTCACAATTCTAACTTTTTTCTCTCAATTACGAGTTTATATCTCGCGATTCTGACTATTTTCTCTCAATTACGAGTTTATATCTCGCGATTCTGACTATTTTCTCTCAATTACGAGTTTATATCTTGCGATTCAGATTTTTTTCTTGCAATTACGAGTTTATATCTCGCGATTCTGACTTTTTACTTGTAGTTACGACTTTATGTCTCACAATTCTGACTTTTTTCTCTCAATTACGAGTTTATATCTCGCGATTCTGACTTTTTACTTGTAGTAACGAATTTATGTCTCACAATTCTGACTTTTTTCTCTCAATTACGAGTTTATATCTCGCGATTCTGACTTTTTTCTCACAATTACGAGTTTATATCTCGCGATTCAGATTTGTTTCTTGCAATTACGATTTTATATCTCACGATTCTGACTTTTTACTTGTAGTAACGAATTTATGTCTCACAATTCTGACTTTTTTCTCTCAATTACGAGTTTATATCTCGCGATTCTGACTTTTTTCTCACAATTACGAGTTTATATCTCGTGATTCAGATTTTTTTCTTGCAATTACGAGTTTATATCTCGCGATTCTGACTTTTTACTTGTAGTAACGAATTTATGTCTCACAATTCTGACTTTTTTCTCTCAATTACGAGTTTATATCTCGCGATTCTGACTTTTTTCTCACAATTACGAGTTTATATCTCGCGATTCAGATTTTTTTCTTGCAATTACGATTTTATATCTCACGATTCTGACTTTTTACTTGTAGTAACGAATTTATGTCTCACAATTCTGACTTTTTTCTCTCAATTACGAGTTTATATCTCGCGATTCTGACTTTTTTCTCACAATTACGAGTTTATATCTCGTGATTCAGATTTTTTTCTTGCAATTACGAGTTTATATCTCGCGATTCTGACTTTTTACTTGTAGTAACGAATTTATGTCTCACAATTCTGACTTTTTTCTCTCAATTACGAGTTTATATCTCGCGATTCTGACTTTTTTCTCACAATTACGAGTTTATATCTCGCGATTCAGATTTTTTTCTTGCAATTACGATTTTATATCTCACGATTCTGACTTTTTACTTGTAGTAACGAATTTATGTCTCACAATTCTGACTTTTTCCTCTCAATTACGAGTTTATATCTCGCGATTCTGACTTTTTTCTCACAATTACGAGTTTATATCTCGTGATTCAGATTTTTTTCTTGCAATTACGATTTTATATCTCACGATTCTGACTTTTTACTTGTAGTTACGAATTTATGTCTCACAATTCTGACTTTTTTCTCTCAATTACGAGTTTATATCTTGCGATTCTGACTTTTTTCTCTCAATTACGAGTTTATATCTCGTGATTCAGATTTTTTTCTCGCAATTGCGAGTTTATATCTCGCAATTCAGATTTTTTTCTCGCAATTGCGAGTTTATATCTCGCAATTCTGACTTTTTACTTGTAGTTAACGAGTTCGTTTGCCCATATAATCTTTAGGGTATTAGGTTAGCTAATTTGGCTTGCTGTCCACTGAGGAGGGGCTCGATGAAGCATCTTCAACTCGAGCTCTGATACACCCCCCAGTGAATAAATAGGATGTGATTACATAGGGCAAGGTACCTGAAATGAAGGTGGAGTTTGGGGAGGTGGAGGGATGCTGAACCAGCTGAGACTGAAGAGAGGTAAGCAGCTGCTTATATACTCTGGCTGTTGATTGGAAGATTAGATGGGCTCGCTCCTCCCTAAATTACGTTTAGGAACCTCACTTACGAATTTATGTCTCACAATTCTGACTTTTTTCTCTCAATTACGAGTTTATATCTCGCGATTCTGACTTTTTTCTCACAATTACGAGTTTATATCTCGCGATTCAGATTTTTTTCTTGCAATTACGAGTTTATATCTCGCAATTCAGATTTTTTTCTCGCAATTACGAGTTTATAGCTCGATTCAGATTTTTTCTCGCAATTACAAGTTTATATCTTGCAATTTCTCTCAATTACGAGTTTATATCTCGCAAATCAGATTTTATTCTCGCAATTACGAGTTTATATCTCACGTCTAACATTTTTTTCTCAATTATGCGTTTATATTACAATTCTGACTTTATTTTGAAATGCCGAATTTTCACCTCGCAATTCTGACTTTTTTCCTCAATTATGCGTTTATATTACAATTCTGATTTTATTTTGAAATGCCGAATTTTCACCTCGCAATTCCGACTTTTTTCTCTTAATTACGAGTTTATATCTCGTGATTCAGATTTTTTTCTAGTAGTTATGAATTTATGTCTCACAATTCTGACTTTTTTCCTCTCAATTATTAGTTTATATCTCGCGATTCTGACTTTTTTCTCTCAATTACGAGTTTATATCTCACGATTCTGACGTTTTTCTCTCAATCACGAGTTTATATCTCGTGATTCTGACTTTTTTCTTGTAGTTACGAATTCATATCTCACGATTCAGATTTTTTTCTGGCAATTACGAGTTTATATCTCGCAATTCAGATTTTTTTCTCACAATTACGAGTTTATAACTCGTGATTCAGATTTTTTTCTCGCAATTACGAGTTCATATCTCGCAATTCAGATTTTTTTTCGCAATTACGAGTTTATAGCTCATGATTCTGATTTTTTTCTCACAATTATGAATTTATAGCTCGTGATTCTGACTTTTTTCTCTCAATTACGAGTTTATATCTCGCGATTCAGATTTTTTTTCTCGCAATTACGAGTTTATATCTCACAATTCTGACCTTTTTCCCACTGACCTTTTTTTTTTTTTTTTATTCTGTAGCGGAAACAAGTTTCCATAGGAGCCACATGCGTATGAATAAATGTCGTCAGAATATTTGGCTGAATTATTACTGTAGTAATCACAGATCTGTCTCAGTGGTGCACAAGTCAGTTAGTGTGTAAATTTGCTGGGTAAACAGAAAACTGATGTTATAATTACTGAAACAGGGGGAGATCTGAGTCTTTAATGTGCACATTTTAGTCAGCAGATTCACTCCTGATGATACGAATGCAAACCTCTGTGATCATAACATTAAATATCATTAAACATTCAGATAAATGGCTGATTAGTAAACGATCACCTCCAGTCCTAAACATGAGCTCAATGCCATACAAAGTTATTTATTTTACTATAAATATATTTTGCATCAGTCAAAATGATTCAGACACTGCGGGAATATTATTAACCGACTCCAGACTCTCACCTCTCTGAAATCAGTCTCTGCGTTTAGACGTGTGTTCAGGTGATCCGTCTCGACATCTTCAGCACTCATTCCATGATAAATGAGAAATTAATGAGCAGATGAAGGCTCTTCTCACTCATTATTTCATGACTCTGGTATCACAGGGGCAATTATTCAGCAGACAGACATAAATAAACTAGCATAAAGTCATTGTTATTAAACACCCCAAATATGAGTTTAACCTTGTGAAAGCTCAGGCCAGTTTTAATTATTTAAAATATGTGAATAATGAGTGTAAGGCTGCGTCTGGACTGAAACATTCGCATATTGTTTAATATTCTTGAAAAATAGAACGTGAAACAGTGGGAAGTTTGAAACGACTGTACATACCGCCACTTTATGAATAATGAACTAAATGTAATTTAAAGTAAAAATGATTAAATATATTTGTTGCCTATAATAACCCATTCATTGACATGAACTGTCAGAAAATAGTGATTCACTGAAATAAATGTGACTCTCCACAGTGATCCCTGCATCAGTCCATCCGGCCGAATAACTAGTTTGATGTGTCCTTGAGCGAGACTCGACCTCTGTGGTCCAGCAGCCTCTGAGCGGGAGGTCAAAGGTCAGCATGGGTCAGTCTCTGATCACTGCAGTGTAAGTAATTACAGAGTCCTCCTGTCGTCCTCCCTGCCTGTCTCACACCACAGACGGAGGGAGAGATGGAGTCAGTCCGGGTCGAACACACACACGCTCACACTCTCACACTTTCTCACACACACACACACACACACACACACACACACACACACACACACACACACACACACACACACACACACACACACACACACACCAGGTAAACTTTGTCAAATCCAGTTTGTAAACAGGAATGAAGAGTCTTTTTCTCAATGTGAGAAACTTCTTGTACGTTCCTCAATGTCTCGATGTACACGAGCGAGTAAACAGGGTGTTCTGTTCTGTTCTGTCCGAATGAATCCTGTGATTCGTCTGCTGAGGAAAAACATCCGTTTACCGAAGCTCTTTCTGATGACATTCAAGCAACAATCATGTAGAAAATGAACAAAAACAAACACGACATATAATTGAGGGTCTCTCACTGATGCCATGGTGTTTATTCTAGCTACACTAATCTGATGACATTATATTTAAGACAAAAAAACTATTTAGTCGATTTATGATTCTTTGCGATTTACTCTGAAAACTTTTCTATTTACTATTTTCATTTTTTTTCTCACAATTATGAGTATCTCACAATTCTTTTTTCTCGCAATTACGAGTTTATATCTTGCGATTCAGATTTTTTTTCTCGCGATTACGAGCTTATATCTCGCGATTCAGATTTTTTTCTCGCGATTACGAGCTTATATCTCGCGATTCTGACTTTTTCTCGCGATTACGAGTTTATATCTCGCGATTCTGACGTTTTTCTTTTGACTTGATTTTGACTTTTTTCTCTCGATTTAGAATTTATATCTCGCGATTCTGACTTTTTCTCGCGATTACGAGTTTATATCTCGCGATTCTGACGTTTTTCTTTTGACTTTTTTCTTTTGACTTGATTCTGACTTTTATCTCAATTACGAGCTTATATCTCGTGATTCTGACTTTTTTTCTCGCGATTACGAGTTTATATCTTGCGATTCTGACTTTTTTCATTTGACTTTTTTCTTTTTACTTGATTCTGACGTTTTTCTCACGATTAAAAGCTTATATCTTGCGATTCTGACTTTTTTCTCTCGATTACAAGTTCATATCTCGCGATTCTGACTTTTTTCTCATGATTACGAGTTTATATCTCACGATTCTGACTTTTTTCTCACGATTAAAAGCTTATATCTTGCGATTCTGACTTTTTTCTCTCGATTACAAGTTCATATCTCACGATTCTGACTTTTTTCTCACGATTAAAAGCTTATATCTTGCGATTCTGACTTTTTTCTCTCGATTACGAGTTTATATCTCGCGATTCAGATTTTTTTCTTTTGACTTGATTTTGACTTTTTTCTCTCGATAACGAGTTTATATCTCGCGATTCTGACTTTTTTCTTTTGACTTTTTTCTTTTGACTTGATTCTGACTTTTTTCTCTCGATTACAAGCTTATATCTCGTGATTCAGACTTTTTTCTCGCGATTACAAGTTCATATTTCGCGATTCTGACTTTTTTCTCAAGATTACGAGTTTATATCTCACGATTCTGACTTTTTCTCACGATTACGAGTTTATATCTCGCAATTCTAACTTTTTTCTTTTGACTTGATTCTGACATTTTTCTCTCGATTACAAGCTTATATCTCGCGATTCAGACTTTTTTCTCGCGATTACGAGTTTATATCTCGCGTTTCTGACTTTTTTCTCACGATTACGAGTTTATATCTTGCATTTCTGACTTTTCTCACGATTACAAGTTTATATCTCGCGATTCTGACTTTTTTCTCGCGATTACGATTTTATATCTCGCGATTCTGACTTTTTCTCGCGATTACGAGTTTATATCTCGCAATTCTAACTTTTTTCTTTTGACTTGATTCTGACATTTTTCTCTCGATTACAAGCTTATATCTCGTGATTCTGACTTTTTTCTTGTGATTACAAGCTTATATCTCGCGTTTCAGACTTTTTTCTCGCGATTACAAGTTTATATCTTGCGATTCTGACTTTTTTCTCACAATTACGAGTTTATATCTTGCGTTTCTGACTTTTTTCTCACGATTATGAGTTTATATCTCGCGTTTCTGACTTTTCTCACGATTACGAGTTTATATCTCGCGATTCTGACTTTTTTCTCGCGATTACGAGTTTATATCTCGCGATTCTGACTTTTTCTCGTGATTACGAGTTTATATCTTGCGATTCTGACTTTTTTCTCACGATTACGAGTTTATATCTCGCGTTTCTGACTTTTCTCACGATTACGAGTTTATATCTCGCGATTCTGACTTTTTTCTCACGATTACGAGTTTATATCTCGCGATTCTGACTTTTTCTCGCGATTACGAGTTTATATCTTGCGATTCTGACTTTTTATTGCAATTACGGGATTATATCACACGATTTTGACTTTTTTATCGCAATTACGAGTTTATATCTCATAATTCTGACTTTTTCTTGCAATTATGAGTTTATATTTCGCGATTCAAATTTTTTCTCGCAATTACGAGTTTATATCTTGCGATTCTGACTTTTTTCTTGCAATTACGGGATTATATCACACGATTTTGACTTTTTTATCGCAATTACGAGTTTATATCTCATAATTCTGACTTTTTCTTGCAATTATGAGTTTATATTTCGCGATTCAAATTTTTTCTCGCAATTACGAGTTTATATCTTGCGATTCTGACTTTTTTCTTGCAATTATGAGTTTGTTTCGCGACTCAGATTTTTTCTCACAATTACGAGTTTATATCTCAGTTCTGACATTTTCTCGCAATTGTTTATATCTCACAATTCTGACTTTTTCCCGCAATTACGAGTTTATATCTCGTAATTCCGATTTTTTCTTGCAATTACAAGCTTATATTTTGCGATTCAGATTTTTTCTTTGCAATTACGAGTTTATATCTCGCAATTCTGACTTCTCGCAATTATGAGTTTATATCTTGCGATTCTGACTTTTTTCTCGCAATCACGAGTTTATATTTCGCGGTTCAGATTTTTCCTCGCAATTACGAGTTTATATCTCGTAATTCAGATTTTTTTCTCGCAATTACGAGCTTATATCTCGCAATTCAGACTTTTTTCTCGCAATTACGAGTTTATATCTTGTAATTCAGACTTTTTTCTCGCAATTACAAGCTTATATTTTGCGATTCAGATTTTTCCTTGCAATTACGAGCTTATATCTCACAATTCTGACTTTTTTCTCACAATTATGAGTTTATATCTCGTAATTCAGATTTTTTTCTT
>NC_090239.1:1140000-1232500 GCF_024489055.1 Chanodichthys erythropterus | reverse complement strand
TTATTACTATAAAACTTAAACCAATGAATATAATAATAATAATACTGTACATGAAGAAAAAGGAATTATATTATAATATTTTTTGTGAATAATTAAAAAATATTTAAAAATTATTATTATTAGTATTATAATATATATTATAGAAAATTACAGATTAATTTATATATATATATATATATATATATATATATATATATATATATATATATATATAATTATTTATATAACTATTAGTATAAATATTAAACCAATGAATATAATAATACTACTAATTATAATAATACTGTACATGAAGAAAAAGGAATATTTAATTATATTAATAATAATTTTATTTTTGTGAAAAATTATAAAATCAAATCAAAAATTATTATTACTATTATAAAATAATTACAATACATATATAATAGAAAATTACAGATTAATTTATTTATTTTTAACTATTTATATAATTATTACTATAAAAATTTAACCAATGAATATAATAATAATAATACTGTACATGAAAAAATAATACATTTATTTTATAGAGCAACAGTAAAATGACAGTAATAACATTTATGACCGTCTTAATTTCTTCACTTTCAAAAGCTTTTATCTCAGGGAGCCGTTAAAGCTTCTCTTTTCGTTGACAACAGATTTATATTCACGATTGTGAAGACGGTTGTGTTTTCAAACACATTATAATCAAATTCAGATTCAAACTCTCAGCGTCTGCTGAACGACTCGAGTCAGTCACGCATGATCTGATTCACTTCTGTGATTTAAATCATGTTAAATTACGTTAAGGCATCATCTGGACGCTGTATTGATCGCTCGTCTCATTTATTTGTTTGTCTTTGACTCTCTGCAGGTACAACGCTTCAATCATTATTGCTGAATATGAATGTGAGATTAAATCACAGATAGTCGAATGAATCGCAGCAGGACTCACAGATAGTTGGCCAGATTGTGTTCCTGCAGCGTGTGCGTCTCAAAGCCGTGAGGAACCGTGTCGAAGTAATCGTTTCCTATTCCACAGATGAAGCACTTCGTCTGCAGAAGGAAAGACACGCATGTGTTCAATCAAACACTGGCCTGAGATCTGAGATCTGATATGATATGAGAGTCAAAAGAACCTTCTCACCTCCATGTCCTCTTTCACCTGCTCCTGCTGGTCTCTCAGCTCACCGAACGCATCAATGATCAGACCTGAAACACACACACACACATGAGACGATGTTACACTGAAACACACGTTTCATCTCATCATCTGTTCACACACACACCCTGAATGATGGCCAGGAGGATGACGATGACGAAGAAGAAGAAGGTGATGTCAAAGATGATGCGATAGATCTCGTACTCGTCGCCGGCCGGATCTTCGATCTGATCGCCGATGCCACCGCCGGCACGAACGCCAACATACATGTGGAACATGTAGCACTGCACACAAACACACGGAGGAGATTAGTACTGTTTACAGATGCTTTCAGAGCAGCTTCAGCGTAATAAACAGGAAAATTACAGTATTAATGTTGCAAAATTCATCAACGAAAATCACTGAGATTCACTGCAGCAGATGAGTTGATATCATAAGTCAGCGTTACAGTGATTTTACCGCGACTCCATATGTCTAAAATCACTGTATCACACAAGCTCTAGTGACTTTAATGAAACATTTAATGTCTGTGGAAAGTATTTGAGCACATGCAATTAGTATCTTTTTAGTATCCAAGATACTCTCCACTTGACTACATTTTTTAAATAAGTAAATGTACGTTTTACTTCAGTGCGTTATTTTGTAATGCAATTTTTACATTTTGCATGGCACCTACTTTTTCTGCAGCAGTTTATTTCTGCTACAAAAGAAGTGATATCGCCATCTACAGGACGTTGAAGGTACTGCATCTTGTGTGTTTTGTTTGGACTCACCCAAATGTCTCGACAAGGATACTATGGAGTCAAATTAATGCCACATAAATATGCAAAAAATAAATAAATAAAGTTTTGCAAAAGAAAATAAAGTTTTGCAAACGAAAATTAAAGAATTGAGGAAAATAAATTTGCTTTTTGCAAAAAAAAATAAATAATTGCAAAAGAAAATAAAGTATTGCAAACAAAAATTTAAGTATTGAGGAAAATAAATTTGCTTTTTGCAAATGAAAATAAAGTATTGTAAACGAACATAAAGTTTTGCAAACGAAAATTAAAGTATTGAGGAAAATAAATTTGCTTTTTGCAAACAAAAATAAATAATTGCAAAAGAAAATAAAGAATTGCAAACGAAAATTAAAATATTGAGGAAAATAAATTTGCTTTTTGCAAACAAAAATAAATAATTGCAAAAGAAAATAAAGTATTGCAAACAAAAATTAAAGTATTGAGGAAAATAAATTTGCTTTTTGCAAACAAAAATAAATAATTGCAAAAGAAAATAAAGTATTGCAAACAAAAATTAAAGTATTGAGGAAAATAAATTTGCTTTTTGCAAATTAAAATAAAGTATTGTAAACGAACATAAAGTTTTGCAAATGAAAATAAAGTTTTGCAAACGAAAATTAAAGTATTGAGGAAAATAAATTTGCTTTTTGCAAACAAAAATAAAGAATTGCAAAACATAAATGAAACTGCACGAAAAGCAATGATTTTGCAATACATATTTTCCATGGTCATATCTATTAATTTATTTGCAATGCTGCTTTTATTTTGCATGTCAGTCTAGTTTGAGCTTGCGATGCCGTTTTCCCTTTGCGCTTCATTTTTCTGTGCGTCTCGCTTTGTGGCACTGTTTTGACGTGGGGTGGAGTTATGGGACGGGGGCGTGTACAAGATGCCTCCCTGGAAGTGACGTCATCAGCCCGAGAGTTGTGTATTGCTTACCTAATTAACGTTCTGTGATAAATGAGTGTTTTCATTTACAAATGAAACTAGGGAATTATTAATTTATAATTCTAGTATTTATTATTATAGGGTTAGGGTATTTATAGAGTTATTGTTAAATTCATCCTCTAAAGTGCACTTCCAGTAAAAATTCCACGTCAAAACAGTGCCACAAAGCGAGACGCGCAGAAAAATGAAAACTAGACTGACATGCAAAATAAAAGCAGCGTTGCAAATAAATTAATAGATATGACCACGGAAAATATGTATTGCAAAATCATTGTTTTTCGTGCAGTTTCATTTATGTTTCGTAATTCTTTATTTTTGTTTGCAAAACTTAATTTTTTTCTCCCAATACTTTATTTTCTTTTGCAATTATGTATTTTTGTTTGCAAAAAGCAAATTTATTTTCCTCAATACTTTAATTTTCTTTTGCAAAACTTTATTTTTTTGCGTATATATGCGGCATTAATTTGACTCCATAGGATACAGAAAGGTAGTTTCTGAACTGCAGGTGTTTCATATATGAGATGAGGACATGATGAGGCTGAAACCAGTGCAAGCAGGCTTTGACTATTTAATTTAACTTAACATTATTTTATTTATCCGTTTCACTGTTGCACTAGAGCTTAACTGAGACTGTTTGTAGACGTTTAAAGGATTAGTTCAGTTCAGACTTAAAATTTCCTGATAATTTGTGATCCAAGATGTTCATGTCTTTCTTTCTTCAGTTGAAAGCAAATGAAGGTTTTTGAGGAAAACATTCCAGGATTTTTCTCCATATAGTGGACTTCAATGGGGTTCAACAGGTTGAAGGTCCAAATCTCAGCTTCAAAGAGCTCTACATGATCCCAGACGAGGAGTAAGAGTCTTATCTAGAGAAACCATCACTCATTTTCTTAAATAAATACAAATTTATATGCTTTTTAAGCACAAATGCTCCTCTTGCACTGCTCTGTGATGCTCCACGCATGACGGAATCATGTTGGAAAGGTCACATGTGATGTCACATGTGCCGTAGATCTCATTTTCTCCTCCAACTTCAAAATCCGACATTGTTGTTTTACCTTTTTTTGTAAAGACCATTTGATCGGTACTTCCGTGAGCTTTCCAACATGATTCCGTCATGCGTGGCGCATCACTGAGCAGTGCAAGACGAGCATTTGTGGTTAAAAAGCATATAAATTTGTATATTTTTTTTTGAAAATGTCAGATGGTTTCTCTAGATAAGACTCTTATTCCTCGTCTGGGATCATGTAGAGCTCTTTGAAACTGACGTTTGGACCTTCAACCCGTTAAAACCCCAGTGAAGTCCACTATATGGAGAAAAATCCTGGAATGTTTTCCTCAAAAACCTTCATTTCTTTTTGTTTGACTGAAGAAAGAAAGACATGAACATCTTGGATGACATGGGGGAGAGTAAATTATCAGGAAATTTTCATTCTGAAGTGAACTAATCCTTTAAGAGTCTGTTGTGTCAAACTTGATTCATTGCAATAATGAGGTGTTCAGTTTTATTTTAGAAGATAAAAATTGCTCTCAGAAATCACCCGTTTCTTGTTTTTCACTGGCAAGTTTTCAGTCAAATATGCTTTTCAGGTACTCTTTACACCTCACACACACACACACACACACACACACACACACACACACACACACACACACACACACACACACACACACACACACACACACAGCTGGAAGCATTTGGTCGTCAGACTAAAGACGCCCGTCACCGTCTCTGACAAAAGCTTCCTTTTCACTCAAACTGTCTTCCCTTATTAGGAGGAGAGAAAGAGAGACAGACAGCAGCGCAGGACTGAGAGGAAGACAAAAAGAGGAAGGAAACATCTAGAAATGGAATTGCACGGGTGGCTGCTTCCCACCGGATTAAAGCTCACACACACACACACATAGACACACACACTCGCACATAATTATATTTTTATATATATAATACTATAGCAATAATACTATTGTACATTTTAGTATTTAATATTAATAATAATAATTTTATTTTACAGAACAGTAACAGTAAAATCACAGTACTAATCCTGTAAATGATGATTTATTAACACAAGCTCATCGTAACAGGTGTCAAATCCAAACATCTAATCTTTAAACTTTAAAACACATGCTTCTGTCAATCTGAAGGAAATGACATAAGCCTCTCTCTCTCTCTCTCTGTTTGTTTAGTTAGTTAATTAGTCTGTTGTTCTAGCTGACTGCTCCGGCCGTTAATGCGTTATGATCCTAATGACCGTCCGGTCGTTTGCGCTTAGCAACAGCACTAACGTCACAAATGAACGATGGCAGCAGCGATGTTCTCATCTGAAGAACACATTAAACCACACGCAAGCAATTAAAAGAGCAACGTGCAGGAAAACACATTACTGCCACCCAGACACTGAATATCAGAGAGCCGAGGTCACACCTCCAGGTCAAACATCCTCTGGTCTCATCAGGAGCCTCCTAGACATGAAACTATAGAAGTGTACGAAAAACATGTTTCTTATAGCTCACCGTTAGCATGTCGTCACACTTCATGTCTGGTGATTCTCCATCTTCACTCTTATTGTAGAACTTTCGGAAGAAGTTGAAAGCCACTACGGTGTAGAGATACACCACAACCGCCAGCAGACCGACAGTCAGGACCAGCTACACACACACACACACACACACACACAGGTTGTTAATTCAGCAGAACTGAGCTCATACAATACAGTCAATTTGTGTCTGTTCTGAATCAACATCAGATCGTCTAAAACTGTGAGGCCCTCAGGCGCTATTAGGCAGAAAAGAACATTTTAAATTAGTATTTTAAAGTTGCAATATTTTATTTCTAATTTATGACATATTAACAATTTTAATACAGCTGTATGTGTCTCTGATGAGTAACCTGAGGTTTTTACATTACCTAGAAAAACTCTTACTTAAAAACATCTTACAGATAGATAGGCAGACGGATAGATAGATAGATAGAAATATAGATAGATAGATAGATAGAAGATAGGATAGACATATAGATAGATAGATAGATAGATAGATAGATAGATAGATAGATAGATAGATAGATAGATAGATAGATAGATAGATAGATAGATAGATAGATAGATAGGGTAGACATATAGATAGATAGACAGACAGACAGACAGACAGACGGATAGATAGATAGATAGATAGATAGATAGATAGATAGATAGATAGATAGATAGATAGATAGATAGATAGATAGATAGATAGATAGATAGATAGATAGATAGATAGATAGATAGATAGATAGATAGATTGATCATAGGATAGACATATAGATAGATAGATTGACAGACAGACAGACAGACAGACAGACGGATAGACAGATAGATAGATAGATAGATAGATAGATAGATAGATAGATAGATAGATAGATAGATAGATAGATAGACAGATAGACAGATAGATAGGGTAGACATATAGATAGATAGACAGACAGACAGACAGACGGATAAATAGATAGATAGATAGATAGATAGATAGATAGATAGATAGATAGATAGATAGACAGATGATAGGATAGACATATAGATAGATAGACAGACAGACAGACAGACAGACAGACAGACAGACAGATAGATAGATAGATAGATGATAGGATAGACATATAGATAGATAGACAGACAGACAGACGGATAGATAGACAGACAGACAGACGGATAGATAGATAGATAGATAGATAGATAGATAGATAGATAGATAGATAGATAGATAGATAGATGATAGGATAGACATATAGATAGATAGACAGACAGACAGACAGACGGTGTGGCGACCAGGGCGGGCGAGAGCCGTGAGGGAACGGCGCGAGGCCGGTGGCGCGAGTGTTAATGAGCTTCACCTGGGAGGCGCACCGGCCTTGAGTCCCTCACGGAGGAGCTCCGGGAGCATAAAAGGAGGAGCGACTACCGTGGAGGACGAGAGAGGACCAGGCCTGGACTTTATTTTATGTTTTGTTATGTTTGTGTGGCCGGCAGACGTCCGCGGGGGTCTGCTGGCATTACTTTCGTTTTGTTCTTTGTTTATTTTACATTAAAGTTTTGTTGAACGTTCGCCGGTTCCCGCCTCCTTCTTCCCATATCTACTAACCTTGTTATATTGGTGCCGAAACCCGGGAGGAAGGAGGGACATGCTGTCGGAGAGCCCTCGCTGCTGAGGGGGATCGCGGTGCTGCGGAGTTCGGGCAGCGCGGGAGTGAAGACCGCGAGAGGCTGCCCGAGGCGGTGGTACTGGAGCCTTGTGAAAGGTGGGATGGAGAGCTCGAGGCCGTGCCCCTGGGACGAGGTGGGGTGGCTGCCGTCCAAGAGGGAGCGGAGGAGTCGCCGCCGTTCGCCGTGGGCCGGAGCCTGCTGCCGTCCGCCATAAAGGGGAGGAGCAGGGAACGGGGGATTCGCTGCCGGCTGCCCTCAGTCGGAGGAGCCATCGCCGGCCGCCAGGAGGCGGTCGAGGATCGGGCCGTCCACCGAGCGTCCAGTGCCACCGCATGGCACCGCGAAGAAGAGCCTCTCGGCAGGCTGAGGACCAAGCGGCAGTGTGTCGGGGAACCGGACCAAGAATTTTTTTTTTCTTTTTCCTCTCTCCCCTCTCTCGTCCTGTCGCTCCCCTTGCTTCCGTCTCCTTTCTCTCGTCTCGTCTGTCCTTACCCCCAGGTGCTGCGGCCGCCGAGACAGGCCCCGGGGGGGAGTAGAGCGCAGTCTCGGGAGTACCCCCCGGCCTGCGAGGGGCGATGGGGGTATGTGGCGACCAGGGCGGGCGAGAGCCGTGAGGGAACGGCGCGAGGCCGGTGGCGCGAGTGTTAATGAGCTTCACCTGGGAGGCGCACCGGCCTTGAGTCCCTCACGGAGGAGCTCCGGGAGCATAAAAGGAGGAGCGACTACCGTGGAGGACGAGAGAGGACCAGGCCTGGACTTTATTTTATGTTTTGTTATGTTTGTGTGGCCGGCAGACGTCCGCGAGGGTCTGCCGGCATTACTTTCGTTTTGTTCTTTGTTTATTTTACGATAAAGTTTTGTTGAACGTTCGCCGGTTCCCGCCTCCTTCTTCCCATATCTACTAACCTTGTTACAGACGGATAGATAGACAGACAGACAGACAGACAGACGGATAGATAGATAGATAGATAGATAGATAGATAGATAGATAGGATAGACATATAGATAGATAGACAGACAGACAGACAGACAGACGGATAGATAGATAGATAGATAGATAGATAGATAGATAGATAGATAGATAGATAGATAGATAGATAGATAGATAGATAGATAGATAGATAGATAGATAGATAGATAGATAGATAGATAGATAGATAGATAGATAGATAGACAGACAGACAGACGGATAGATAGATAGATAGATAGATAGATAGATAGATAGATAGATAGATAGATAGATAGATAGATAGATAGATAGATAGATAGATAGATAGACAGATAGATAGATAGACATATAGATAGATAGACATATAGATAGATAGACAGACAGACAGACAGACGGATAGATAGATAGATAGATAGATAGATAGATAGATAGATAGATAGATAGATAGATAGATAGATAGATAGATAGATAGATAGATAGATAGATAGATAGATAGATAGATAGATAGATAGATAGATAGGATAGACATATAGATAGATAGACAGACAGACAGACAGACGGATAGATAGATAGATAGATAGATAGATAGATAGATAGATAGATAGATAGATAGATAGGATAGACATATAGATAGATAGACAGACAGACAGACAGACGGATAGATAGATAGATAGATAGATAGATAGATAGATAGATAGATAGATAGATAGATAGATAGATAGATAGATAGATAGATAGATAGATAGATAGATTGATAGATTGATAGATAGATAGATAGATAGATAGATAGATAGGATAGACATATAGATAGATAGACAGACAGACAGACAGACGGATAGATAGATAGATAGATAGATAGATAGATAGATAGATAGATAGATAGATAGATAGATAGATAGATAGATAGATAGATAGATAGATAGATAGATAGACATATAGATAGATAGACAGACAGACAGATATATAGATAGATAGACAGACAGACAGACAGACGGATAGATAGATAGATAGATAGATAGATAGATAGATAGATAGATAGATAGATAGATAGATAGATTGATAGATTGATAGATAGATAGATTGATAGATTGATAGATTGATGATAGGATAGACATATAGACAGACAGACGGATAAATAGATAGATAGATAGATAGATAGATAGATAGATAGATAGATAGATAGATAGATAGATAGATAGATAGATAGATAGATAGATAGATAGATAGATAGATAGATAGATAGATAGGATAGACATATAGATAGATAGACAGACAGACAGACGGATAGATAGATAGATAGATAGATAGATAGATAGATAGATAGATAGATAGACAGATGATAGGATAGACATATAGATAGACAGACAGACAGACAGACAGACAGACAGACAGATAGATAGATAGATAGATAGATAGATAGATAGATAGATAGATAGATAGATGATAGGATAGACATATAGATAGATAGACAGACAGACGGATAGATAGACAGACAGACAGACAGACAGACGGATAGATAGATAGATAGATAGATAGATAGATAGATAGATAGATAGATAGATAGATAGATAGATAGATAGATAGATAGACAGACAGACAGACAGACAGACAGACAGACGGATAGATAGATAGATAGATAGATAGATAGATAGATCGATCGATCGATCGATCGATCGATAGATAGATAGATAGATAGATAGATAGATAGATAGATAGATAGATAGATAGATAGATAGATAGATAGATAGACAGACAGACAGATAGATAGATAGATAGATAGATAGATAGATAGATAGATAGATAGATAGATAGATAGATAGATAGATAGATAGATAGACAGACAGATAGATAGATAGGATAGACAGATAGATAGATAGATAGATAGATAGATAGATAGATGATAGGATAGACATATAGATAGATAGACAGACAGACAGACAGACAGACGGATAGATAGATAGATAGATAGATAGATAGATAGATAGATAGATAGATAGATAGATAGACAGACAGACAGACAGACAGACAGACAGACAGACAGATAGACAGATAGACAGATAGATAGATAGATAGATAGATAGAGGTCAGTTCTGTGTGGTTAATCAAGGTAAACAGAGCTTTATCCAGTTTAACCTGTTTGCCATTGTGCGTGACAGAAGACAGGATGGTCCTGAGCGTCTTGAAGCCCATGGCGATGTCCAGCAGATGGGCAGCGAAGAAGAAGTTATTGTAGTGACCGAGGATGGACATGCTCATGTACCAGGCCAGATACAGGAACGACTGCAGGACACATAATCACAAAGACCAGATCAAACCTGACAAAACCAGCAGCAACTACAGACAAACATGAGGAGCAGTTACTGACGTTATCTGTGAAGACGACACCCAGCTTCCAGATCTGATACTTCACATCGATTGAGTTCAGTCTGAAAAAATAAAAGAAGGAACGGTCAGTGAATCCAACAGTGCAATGAAATCAGTCAAATGAGCAATGCTTGACAAATCAAAGACAAAAGCTGTCACTAATACTGAATGGTCAAACACACACTCACACTGCGGCCAGTGAACTGTCTCTCTTTGGTTTCTTTTTCTCGTGGGCATCACTGAAGTCCAGCGCGGCTTTATCCATCCCGAGCAGCTCACTGATCCGATCATGTCCATAAAACTCTCCATACTTATCCATCACCTACACAACACACACACACTTATTTCAGATGTTTCTTATGAGAGTCTTTTATCTTTCATGATAAATGAGTGTGTCTGTATCAGTGCAAACATCTCCAAACTCACCTTCCGCTTCACAAATTTATCCCAGTAATTGTTTGGGAAGGACCTGAAAGATGAAATCATCATTAGATCACAGAAACATGTTCATAAATCACAAAGATCCTCGCGACACAACTGCAGTGAGAAATGACATATAAAATCATTATCCTGAAGCTTTAACCCTTGAAATATACATGTGCTTCATCTGTGCAGATTTATATTTATTATTATTTAATTTTTACATTTTATATTTAAGTTTTATATTTTTATTTAATTCAGCATTAGTATTCCTATCACAATCTCACAAACCACCATTTGGAAAACCGTGATTTAATTGATGTAATTAAATTTAAATAAGAATTATGTCTCATCACTGTAAAATCAAAATTTAGAATGCACATTTAATGTATTACTAATAATATAAAAAATTTAAATATAGTTTTAAAAAATGTATATTATGTATATAAATGTGTAAGTACAGCATGTAAAGTTCCAAGCATGATACCCTAGACAATATAATCCTGGTGTCCATTCAATTACCTAACTAACTAACTAACTAACTAACTAACTAACTAACTAACTAACTAACTAACTACCAACCAATTAACCAGCTAACTAACTAACTAATCAGCTAGCTAGCTAACTAACAAACAAACAAACAAAGAACTAACCAGCTAACTAACTACCAACTAAATAACCAGCTTGCTAACTATTAAATTAAAAATAACCAGCTAGCTAACTAACTTATCAGCTAGCTAACAAACAAGAAAACAAACAACTATCTAACTAACAACTAACTATCAACTAACCAACTAGCTAGCTAACTAACTAACCAGCTCACTAACAACTAGCTAACTACCAACTAACCAGCTAGCTAACTAACTATCAACTAACTAACCAGCGAGCTAACTAACTAATCAAAACTAACCAACCAACCAACCAGCTAACTAACTAATCAGCTAGGCAACTAGATAAACAAACAAACATAGCTAGCTAGCTAACTATCAACTAACTAACCAGTGATCTAACTAACTATCAACTAACTAACTAGCTAGCTAAATAACTAACCAACCAGCTAGCTAGCTAACCAACCAACCAACCAACCAACCAACAAACAAACAACTAGCTAACTAACAACTAACTAACTATCAACTAACCAACTAGCTAGCTAACTAACTAACCAGCTCACTAACAAACAACTAGCTAACTAAATAACTAACAAACAAACAAACAAACAAACAAACAAACAAACAAACAAACAAACAAACAAACAAACAACTAACTAGCTAACTATCAACTAACTAACCAGCTATCTAACTAGTTAGCAACTAACTAACTAACTAACCAGCTAGCTAGCTAGCTAGCAAACAAACAAACAACTAACTAACTAACTATCAACTAAGCTAGCTAGCTAACTAACTAGTTAACCAACAAACAACTAGCGAACTATCAACTAACTAACTAACTAAATATCAACTAAGCAACTAGCTAGCTAACTAACCAGCTCACTAACAAACAACTAGCTAACTAACTAAATAAATAACAAACTAACTAACTAACTAACTAACTAGATTACTAACTAGCAACTAACTAACCAGCTATCTAACTAGTTAGCAACTAACTATCAACTAACTAACCAGCTAACTAACTAACTAGTTAATAAACAACTAAATAAATTTACAAATGATACTGGTAAAAAATGACTTAATTTCAGAAGTACAGGGAAAATAAACTGACTGGAGCAGCACAGTAGAAACTGACATCACAACACAGAAAACTGACTTCCAGCACAGAAAACTTGATTAAAACTGATTATAATAGCAGTAATGCAGATGTGTCACGTCGTGTTTTGTTATTCTGTCAAATCATGCAATAACATGTCTCTGTCCTAATGACCGCCCTACATCATTAGCATTTTTCATTAGGTCACCTCATTACCGCAGTGTTCCTGATTGAAAGCAGTTGTGGCGAGAACATGAACCTCATCTGTCACTCACTGTGTATTGATGACCAGCCGGTCCCACTGGCCTTTAATATCATCTTCTGAGGGCTGTTCAGTGATGTACAGGCCGTCAAACTCCAGCTTTCTGGCCACTTCCTTCTCTCGCTTGAAAATCACCAGAGGAACCTTGAGGAGAAACACAATATGAGCTAACGAGGAGCCTCATAAAGCATTATGAATCATCACAGCTCTGTTTTCTATTAAAGGCATATTTCAGAAATAATAATTGGAGCGTTTATTAAAACCCTCTTAAACTGATACTGCTGGGCATCTCATCCTTTATTTAAATCTGGCAGGTTTATTGTTTCAGTAACTGGATTTCATTGGAATTAATGAAACCAGGTTGTCTGGCTATCACCAGACAAAGCTCAATTTAAAATTGAACATTGGTCTGTGGAGTCTGCTATGTATTTTCTACTTTTCTACACAAGAGGTGTGATCAACGAGCATTATTCACGCAATTGGATAGTCCTTCAACCAATCAGATCAACGATCTGGGTGATGTACTTTGCAGAGCAACGTGAAAACTCCAGACAGGTTTAGTTTGTATAGAGGGTATGCATCGACGTCACTTTCCCGTCGGAACGCGCTCCCTCAGCTGGACTGAGTGGCAAAAGAACCTGCTGCATGACTGGATTTAATAGAGGAAACTGCGAAAACGCAAGTAAAACTAACGAATTACACTAAAGGTTGGACTCGAAAGTGTTTCTTACAGCTTGTCAAATAAACCTAATCCATGGATATTGACATGCAGGCTGGAGTTGTCCTTCCTGACATTTATATGTGCCTGATTTGATGCCGGGGAAATACATAAAGCAAATCTGCAGGTGAATATTTTATATAACTACAATATAGGTAGGTTTAAATCCAGACTGTGTTGCCGGGAGAAATCAAATCGCCGGAAGATCAGGCTGGGTTTACCCAGTCTAGAAACCAGGTCCAGTTTAAATAAAATGTTGCCTTGTGTGAATAATATCAGGACTTTTTAGGCCAGTGTTTGCTGTGTTGGTCAATCATCTGTCAAACTGTACATTATTCTGGATTTTGGGTGAATTATTAGCTGCTGTGAGCATGAAACGATCAAACTTCAGGAGACATTTAGAAACCACTAATAAATAAACAAAATTTCAGCGTTTGCGTTTGATGATGTTTTAATTTACTTTCATGCAGTAAATAATTCTGGTTCACTAGTAGTGGTTTGATGCAAAATCTGGTTCCTGAAGTGGTTGAGAAGCACTGATCCGATCAGAGATGTCCACTGTCTCGTACCTTCAAGCAGTAGTAGCCGATGATACAGAAGAAGGAGATGACCGTGTGCAGGATGGCTAGGATCCGCAGGGTGGGCTCCATGTATCCGCTGCTCTCCTCCAGCACAAAGTGCACAGTGACCGGGCGAGTGCCGGTGCCGGCCAGAGGGTCCCACCGCACGCTGGTGTCCGAGGACGCGCTGAACAACACCTCCTTACCCTCGGTCACGGCTGAGGACGTGGACACCTTCACAAGGGAGGAAACTAAAGCTCAGATACACAAACACTGCACTGGAAATCAAGTGTTCTTATGTGAGTGCGTGTGATTGTTCTGGGTGGTTGATATCGGTGTTTGCCAGGGTTTTCTGAGTGGTTGCTAGGTGCATCCCTACTGGGTGATATTCTCCTCTCTGGGTAAGTCAGAGGGTTAAATGGTTAGTTCACCCAAAAATGAACTTCACCTCAAGCCATCCTAGGTGTAAATGACCATCTTCTTTCAGAAGATGAACACAATTGGAGTTATATTAAAAAATACCCTGGCTCTTCCCAGCATCCTGGCTCTTGAAAGTTATGAAGCTCAAAGTTCAATGCAAAGGGAGATATTTGCTACAACGAGCTTCTTCCCAGGTTGGTGACATCACTAACCCCAAAATTTACATAAACCCCGCCCCCGGGAACACGCAACAAATGGGGTGAGGCCATGTTCAACTCCGCAGCAACTACATCAATTTATCCACTAACCATTCAGAAACGTCTAAAAGTTGTAACTTCTTCCTGAGTCTCTCCATCAGTGTCGACTCCGGTTTGAGCAATGTAAGGCTGAACCCCTTTGTCATTTTGGCTGCGTGAGATTCTCCAGCTTTGTTGTTGTTGAGCTCTTAAAGCTCCGCCCTCTTCTGGGAAGGGGGCGGGAGCAGCAGCTCATTTGCATTTAAAGGGACACACACAAAAACGGCGTGTTTTTGCTCACACCCAAATAGGGGCAAATTAAATGATCTGTGGAGTATTTTGAGCTGAAACTTCACAGACACATTCTGGAGACACCAGAGACTTCTTGTGAAAGGGGCATAATAGGCCTCCTATAATATAACTCCTAAGACGGCTTGAGGGTGAGTAAATCATGGGATAATTTTCATTTTTGAGTGAACTAACCCTTTAAGGGATTGTTCAGATGACTCACTAGCAAACACACAAAAGTGTGAATTACCTTGTAAAACAGCAGAATGAAGTTGATTGCAAAGGCCACAAACAAAGCCAACATTCTCATGTTGTAGAAATTTCGTGCAAAATAGTTCTGCAGGAGAAGAAAAAGAGATACCATATCAGAGCACACACATGTGTAAAGCACACGCTCAAACAACTCCCTCCTGAGAAGGTGGCTCTATGATCCATCTGACATTCTGCATGACATTATGAGACACAAACACGAGATCTAAGGGGCTCTGACCAGCAGCTTGCGTTGATAAGCGATGATTTTCTTCCAGAAGGCTGACTCCTGCAGATCAGGCTCATCTGCTCTGGAGTAGTGCAGTCTGACCTTGCGCTTCACCGCTTCGTCCTTCTTCTGTGCTTTCTCTCCATTTTCCCTTCTTAGAAAGGGGTTGAGTCAGAACTCAGAATGTAAATATTATGATGACGACATAAACGCTATCGGTCAACAAACACAATTCCATGTCGGCAAGACTTACTCGGCTTTCTCAGGCACTGATTTGGTCTCCTCCGCAACTTCATTGTTGTCAGTTGAGGATGACGAGCCCTTTGTCTGACAGAACCAACAGTGAAGGAGTTAAAAACCCAACAGATTCATGTCATTATTGAAACAGACCTGAGACATCTTGTGGTTTGATTTCACCAAGTACATGTTCCTGGATCAACATCTTTGTTCCAATTGACCAATCAGATTTGAGGGACACGTTTACAGTTTAGGTCAATTTTAAAATGTGGATTTGGTATTATTCACCAATCAATTCCCACTGATTTCAGGGATAAGTTATGGTTAGGGTTAGGTTTAAGGGTAGGGATTGGTTTTCAAACAGGACCCAGACAGCAACACAGTGTTGGCCCAGATCCGGCCCACATCTGTGGATTCCACACAGGCCAGATGTGGGCCGACACTATGTTGCTTTCTGGGGAATGTTGTTCCAGGATCAATAAAATATGTTGATCCAGAAACATGTCTTACTTGGCAAAATCACGGCGACTGTGACGCACTAAGACCATAAAAGCCGTTACCTGGTGTCGTCTGCGGAGCTCAGGTGAGAGTGTGGGTGGCTGCGGGACAGGTGTATTGAGCAAATCCGTGAGGCTGGCATTTGGATTGTGAGGCATCAGTTTATACTGCCCTCCCTCTCTCTTCAGATCCAAACCGAATATATCGGACAGGACGTCGGTGTCGTCTGTGGCCACAGTCAGATCGGCAAGGTCTTCCTCGGGTGAGGTTTTGTCAAGGTGTTTCTTCTCGCCCTCTTCCGTCTCTCCCCTCACTTCGTCCTGAGTCGGGTCGGGCATGTTGGCCAGGAGCTCCGACACCTTCATGGTCTTGGCGCCCTCCACCAGACTCCCCCCGAGAAAGCTGTTGTATGTGATCCGGAAGAATCCTCGAGCGACGCTGAAGGCGAAGTGCAGCAGACCCAGCAGGACGCTCCAATAGAAGGACACTAGCGTGGTCACCATGTCCTTCACCGTCATCTTCTTGGCTTTCTTTACCTGCTTCTTGAGGCTTTTCATGGACAGCACCTTCATTAAGAGCATCACGTTGTATCGTAGAGCGAAGAGAGCTGTTCGCACGGTGGTGACGGAGAAGAAGCCCATCTCGGGACTCTCCTCATCGGGTTTCTCCCTCTCGCTGTCCTCTTTGCTAGCCGAGCGCTCAGCGGCGTCAGACATCTGCGCAGCCAACTGCATCTCAAAGATGGTGTCTTCACAGAAGTTGACGAAGAGCTCCATTTTCTCCTTCTCACCACCTTCGTTCACCACATCGAAGATGAACTGCCGTTTGGACTCCTTGACCTGTGGCTTCTCCCACTGGGTGCGACTGGACTCGCTGATCTCAAAGTACACTCGTTCGATCCGCTTGGCGCTGCCCATGATCTCGATGCGGCCCAGGTACGGCTGGAAGTAGTTCAGCACGCTTTCGGCCAGCTCCAGGAAGGTCTGGAGGCGAGAGTCATGGGGCATATGCTCCGAGAGGTTGGTCAGGAGAACGGCAACGTTGAAGCCGATGTCCTTCGCCGGCTCGTGGAAGCGTTCGACGAACTCTTCGTAGTCCAAGAGCTCATTTTCATCTGTTTCCGCACAGGAGAGCAGGAATTCTGTCTCAGATTGGGTGTAATGTTTATGGCTCTCCATGGCCTTGTGGAAATCCCTCTTGGAGATGACGCCTTTGCCATCAGGGTCGTACTCTTTGAAGGCATCTGATGACGTCAGATCTTTCAGTTTGAGGAACATGTCAAAGAACTTCAGAATCATCTCTACGTTGTTTGAGGACTCCACCAACATGTCCACCATCTGCTTTCCAATGGTACCATTCACAACATTTCCTAAAACAAAGGGAAGATGATTAAGGTAATTCATCTTCCTGGTAGTGAATGTTAACTAGCTAGCAGTGTTCATTTTGTTGACAAATAATTTTAGTCAACAACATTTTTCGAATGTTTTGAATGACAAAAACTATGACAAAAATCTACTGATATTTTCGTCAACTAATAAAAATGAGATGAAAATGTTAGGGAGGGCTGATTTGGGAAAAGATCCAGTCAGAACTGATGTCCTGAGCTGTAGATGCGCACATTTGAACTGCAACGTGCTGATCTACCTGGCGGGACATACGTTGGCATACATTTGTTGCATGGCTCATTAAATATTCAAAAATGTAAACGTCTGGGAGAAAGAGAAAAGCAGACACATGGATAGATCTGAAAAAGCGTGACAACACAAAAGAGAGTTCTGTTCAGTATGGTTTTCTGTGCTCACACACCTGAAGTGCGTAGCTGCGTACCCAGAAAGCTAGACAGCAGACGAGTACTGAATTGAGCTCTCTTTCGAGTCTCAATGGACAATTACACAAAATTATGTCAAAATGTCAGATTTGGAGAGTATTTGGAGAGTATTCACGTGACATTGTGTTAGTGACATCACTAACCCTAAAATTTACATAAACCCCGCCCCTGAGAATATGCAACAAAGAGGGCGGGGCCATGTTGGGCTGCTTTAGAGAAGAGGAAGAGTTGTTGTAGTAGAGTGTTGTTGTCATGCCGTCATTTTACGCCAAACGAGGGTCAATTCAACACAAAAGATGAACATGACGGCACATGCTAGTGGATGAGTTGAATCAACTCCACAGCAACTACATCAATTTATCCACTGACCATTCAGAAACGACTAAAAGTTGTAACTTCTTCCTGAGTCTCTCCATCAGTGTCGACTCCGGTTTGAACAATGTAAGGCTGAACCCCGTTACTGACAATCCTCATTTTGTCTGCGTGAGATTCTCCAGCTTTGTTATTGTTGAGCTGTTAAAGCTCCGCCCTCTTCTGGAAAGTGGGCGGGGAGCAGCAGCTCATTTGCATTTAAAGGGACACACACAAAAACGGCGTGTTTTTGCTCACACCCAAATAGGGGAAAATTTGACAAGCTATAATAAATGATCTGTGGGGGATTTTGAGCTGAAACTTCACACACACATTCTGAAGAGACTTATATTACATCTTGTGAAAGGGGCATTATAGGTCCCCTTTAAGAGAAAGTAAACAGTTGTGAGAATATCAGATGCATATCAGTGTATTGGATTCACGCATTCGGTCTTAAAGTGACAGCAGCATAATAAACCTAATGCCGTCTATGCCTGGAATATTAATCAAACAAGCATTCACTGCTATTTAATCAGGAATAATTATATTCCTTAATTATGCATTACAGTTTAACTAAACCCATTAGATTTTACGTGACTAAGACTAAAACTAAAACAATTCAGATGACTAAAATATGACTAAAATTAAATGGCATTTTAGCCAAAAGTCTATGACTACAACTAAATCAAAATTTGCTGTCAAAATTAACATTGCTAACTAGTCATTCAATCAAACAAAGTGAACTGACCCTCCAACATGGACAAGAGCATCACAACCATGTCCTTCTGAAGATCCATGAGCTCCTTCAACAGCTCGATTTGGCTTGAATCCTGCAGCATAAATAATATCACAGTAACTAATCTGGGCGTAACTGGGGTTTTAGAGGGTTTGTTGAGCATCATGGTAGATGTTTACCTGAGACAGCTTCATCTGCATATGTGCAAAAACGTGCAGGAAACCAACAACTGCATCCCACAGGCGACTGTGAGCCAGACTCTGCTGATTCCCCGTGCAAGGGCCCTGAAACCACACAACGATTATTGAGATGACTGGATTCCGTCTGCGTTTTTTGCACATGTGGAAGATCGGCCGTACCTGAATGTACTCTGTGAGAGTGTTGAAGACTTGTTTGGCTACATTGATTGCTTTGGAGAAGTTCCGCTGGCCTTGTTCATCGATGACGTCTTTCCCAGAATAGTACCAGTAGAAATCACTGATGGACTCCTGAGGATGCGTAGAGCACACGTGTGTCAGATGTGTGATATCAGAACGTGATGGAGAAGGTGTTCACGGAGGAACCGCTCACCTGGACTCGGAGCAGATAATCCACCGTCGAGATGATGATGTTGACCGTCGTGTTGTTACCCGTCTGCGTTCGCAGGTAGTTCTGGAAATCTGATGCACGGACACACAATTGTTGTCATTATCGTTATATAAAAAGGTGAAGCAACATCATACCGTACATGAAGGACATGATTAATAACTGTAGGTCAACAAATCACTGTAAATGTGGTTACTAGCAGGTATGCAACGCCTACCTTTCATGATCTAATCAACTCCTGATGGACAAAATCTCATTCTACATTTTTTCATAATGCTTTTTACTCAGAAATATATAGTATTATGAAATTATTGATTACAGCAAAGGTCTAGGGGAAAAGTATAGAGAAAAACTGTAAAAACTGTAAAAATAAATAAACCTAATAAATAAAAACATTTGATTAAGATGAAATAAATAAAACATGACTTAAATAATATACATTTGATTACAATAAATTGATGAATAAATAAAATTTTATTTAAATAAGTAAAGTACTATAAGTAGAAAAGAATGCAACAACAGAAACTAAATAAAGAAAAAAAAACATGATTTAAATAAGTTTGAAAAAAATAAAATATAAATTGATTTAAATAATAAATTTGATATGAAAGCAATAAACAAAATGTTATGTAAATAAATAAACAAACAAAAAACATTTAATAAAATGAATAAAACTGATTAAATAAAAAATATTTAAATAAATACATGGCATAAATACATAAATAAAATTTGTAAATAGATAAGTGAATAAGCAAAATAAATGAATAAATTTGACTTAAATAAATAAAATGATTAAAATGTCCAAATAAAAGTTTATTTAAATAAATAATACATCTAACAGTACAGTAATGTGGACAGTAGAAAAAATTATGTAACATATAATAAAATAAATATTTAAATAAATAATATTATATATATAACAAATATAAATATAATATAAATATATAAAAATATGTAGCACACTATACCAACACTATGACACACTACACAGCACAGATAGTTAGTAGGCATGAAGCCTCAGTGGTCAGGTGAGACGCACCTGAATTGTGTCCCTCACAGAGCAGCTGGAGGAAGCGGAAGAGGTCGCAGGTGAACTCGTCATCTTGCATGACCTTCTCACCTGCGCGGCAGCAGAGTCAGACGTTAGAGCCGCTGTGATCACAAGTGTGAACACACTGACACACACACACACTGTAAATGAGACGTCTGAGGTCAGAGGTCACAGGTCAGATCCCTACAGTCGTACAGCATTTACACTTCATCTCAGATTACATTGAGGACTGAAGATTAAATGAATGCAATAAAAATATGTTTATATTTGGGGAATATATTTGGAAATGTGCTGGGATCATCAGTCATGGTATCACACCGAAGACACAAGCTTCCTATAAAACACTGTAAGATGACAGGAGAGATCTGACGGATGTCACCTGATCCGTGAGACGTCTGCAGACGGAGAGCGGCTCTGATCGCGCGGGAGGAACATGATGGCAAATGTTGCTGAATGTCACAGTATTTGAGGAAGAGCAGCTGTGCTCTAAACACCGGTGTCACAACTATGAATAACCTCCAGAAAAACACAGAAATGTTGTTCTCACAAGCCAACCTGAAAGTGCTTGAACTTTCCTTCAGTATCTGAGGGATTCTGTGCCAAAACTGAGTGAGCTCCCTACATAGACAGCAAGATAAGATGCACTGGTGAATCCGAAAGGAAGATGCCATCATTGTGTTTCTTTTTGGACAAATTCTGAAGCAGCATTGCATCTTGCAAAATACTGCAAAATAATAAAAATTTATTTAAAATAAAAATAATAACACACACACAAAAAAAACCTCCAAAACGAAAAATAGTACTGTAAAATATTTTTATAAAACAGTGCTCTAAAATAATAATAAAATAGTGCTCTAATATAATAAAAAATATTACTCTTAAATGACCTCTTTAAAATAATAATAAAAAAACTTAATAATGTAATAATGAATAATAATTATTAATATTAATAATATTAATAATACTTAATATTAATACAAAAATAGACAATAGAAATTATTACTCTAAAACATTACTCCAAAAATATCTCTTAAAAAATAATTCAAAATAATACTACTCTAAAATTTTAAAACAAATTTTTCTAAAAAAAAAGAAAAAGAAAAGAAAGATACTCTAAAAATACTCTAAAATAATAAAAAACTGTAACAATAAAAATATTCCTCTTAAATAAAAAAATTCTAAGACTATAGAAATTCCCAAAAAAAAAACTCCCAAAAAATTATTAATTCAAAAAAATACTACTCTAAAATTTATAACAATTTTTTTAAAATAATATAAAATTACTCTAAAATAATAAACAATTACTATACAAATATTAAAAAAAATTATAACAATAAAGATATTCCTCTAAAATAATAAAAAATTCAACAGAAACTATTACTCTAAAACAATACTCAAAAAATACAATTCAAAATAATACTACTCTAAAATAAAATAAATTATTTTTTTCCCAAAAAAAAAAAAAAAAATTAAAATAATAAAAAATGTTGCTTGAAAATATTACTTTAAAGAAGATTCCTCTAAAATAATAATTATGAAAACGTATCCTTCAGAAAGAATACAGCCTCTTACTCTTCCTTATGAGGAGTAAAAAATGAGAGAAACGTTCATCATTAATATAATTATAATTCATTACTAAAAAATGATGAAAAATGATAAAGTCTAATCAGAGCTGCTGTCTATGCAGAGCGCTCAGTTTCAGCTTTGGAACAGAGCAAATGTAGTTTTTATGAGTTTTTTGACTGTCGTTTGAGATCGAAGGATGAACGCACTTTCAGCTGAGCGTCAGTATGATGATCAACCAGAATCTCCACGCTCAGATTATTACAACTAACTCTCAATGCAGCATGCAAAGATACAAAATGACACCACATTTTGCATTTACTACACATTATGATAAGAATACATGTAAATACACAATATGAAATATCACAGTTATCTGTGGTTTGGTTAGACTTCCTCTGGTCCATCATTCCCACCAGCATTAAAACGCCAAACTGAAGGGATGGAGCATGACGAAACCAGTCGACAGAAATGCAGATGGATGATACGATAGAAAACACGACACTGATCTCCAGAAGAACACAAGAAAACAAAAACAATCACTCTGAAAATAACATGTGGGAGCAAAGAAACAGCCTGACCAGAAACAAAAAGAAGAACAGTGAAGGAAACAACAGGAACGACAGCACACAACACCAACTCAGACCCATCAGGGAGGAAGAGGAAGAGGAAGGAGAGACTGAGGCGACTGCTGCTGAGAGACCATCATCATCATCATCATCATCATCATCATCATCCTCTCAGAGCAGCTCGACCACAACAAACCACAGACACGCTCCTAACCGAACACCCAGCCGCTGCGCCACTGAGAGCCTGACAGGAGAGCAGGAAGGGGAGGAGCTTACAGACTACAGATCCACCCACAGATACGCACGTCTGCTTTTGATAGGCTGCAACAATCAGCGGGTGTTTCTGCAACTACTGCCACTGATTCATACTAAAACTAATCACAAAATAAATTATTTTTACTACTTTTCAAATGCCTTTTATGTATAGATTTGTTTGTTTTACCCTCATCCCAGACTTATAGAAATATAGAAAATATCATAAAAATATTACTCTAAAATAATACAAATATTACCCTAAAATTATAATAATTATTCCTCTAAAATAATACAAATAATACTTTAAAATAATAAAACAATTCCTTGTCTTTATCAAAAGTCATTTTTATCCTGTTAATATTGTAAAAAAAAAAAGCTAATATAATAAAATATTCCTATACAAGTAAAAAAAATATTACTCTAAAAGAATAAAGAATTCTTCTAAAATAATATAAAACATTAATATAAAATAATACAAAACTATAAAACAATAAAACAAAATGCAAAAATAATAAAAATTATTAACATAAAATCTTAATGTATAATAATAAAAATAGTCCTCTAAAATAATAAAAAATAATCTAAAATATATTAAAAAATACTCTAAAATAATAAAATATCCCTCTTAATATAATAAAAATATAATATTTCTAAAAAGTAAAAATATTACTCTAAAACAAAAAAAAATTCTGCAAAAATGATGATAATTACTATACAATGATAAAAAAATTCATGTGTAATAATAAAGTCTTCTAAAATAATAAAAAAGTTCTAAAATAATAAAAAATATTCCTCTAAATATAATAAAAATAACATATCTAAAAATATATATTACTCCAAAACAAAATAAACATTCCTATAAAATAATAAAACAAAATTCTGCAAAAATAATAAAAATTATTAACATAATATAATAAAAAATCTTAATGTATAATAATAAAAATAGTCCTCTAAAATAATAAAAAAATACTCTAAAATATATTACAAAATACTATAAATATTCCTCTAAATATAATAAAAATATATTTTTAAAAGTAAAAAAAAAATATTCTAAAACAAAACAAAATTCTGCAAAAATGATGAAAATTACTATAATAAAAAAATTCATGTATAATAATAAAGTCTTCTAAAATAATAAAAAAAGCTCTAAAATAATAAAAATATTCCTCTAAATATAATAAAAATAACATATCTAAAAAATATATTTTTTAGTCCTATAAAATAATGCAAGAATATTCCTCTAAAATAATCTCAATCTAAACAGATTAGATTTAAGAGTGAAAATTAACATTTCTCCTGAGGACACAGTTAGCAGACAAATAAAATAAAACACGTTTAATTTGGCAAATGTGCCCATAGTTGAAGAAACACCCTTAAATATGAACTTACTTTACATGTCAACACTGCCGTCTATCGGTCAAAACGAGTGTCGGTGTCTCTCTAACCAAAACAGCGTCCCTGTTCATCTCTAAATCCTGAGAGCAAAGCCAGCGCGTGATTGGCTAGAGCTCTAGAGGGGGCGGGGCATGTGACAGGAAACGCAGGGCAGAGGGAAGGTGTTGGGCTCAGGGTCACACACAGCTAAACCACAGCAAACGGCAGAAGGCATAATTACCACGCTCATGAGTGATGACTGAGAGAGGGGAAGACGGTACGTTAACCCAAAAAAAAAAAAAAGAAGAAGAAGAAAAAAAGGAAAGAAAAAAGTGAGAGGTCATACAGGTCACAAGGTCAGTCGTTGTTGATTTTGGATTCAATCAGCACCATTCTGAACAATCACATGATGCGATTTTAACCAGGCGCGACGACCGATCTGTCTGCACTGATCGCAGCCAATCAGAACACAGCATTGTTATACGTGGGCCACGAACAGAAACAGACGGATTCGTGGATTTGTGCCGCGCCTGGTTAGGACTAGTTTAAATACGTCACCTTAACTTACAGGTCTGATGAAACCGTGTCTGACTTTAGCAGAAATGATGCTGATTGAATCCAAACCTGAGTGAATAAAGTGCAGAACTGTTTAGAGAGGGTATCATGAGCAAAAAAAGGCAAAATTCAGAGAGAAATAAAGAGTCAGAGAGAGAAAAACACTTGTGCAGGTTAAAGGAATAGTGCAGACGAACATGAACCTTCCGTCATTTACATGCCTTCGTTTCAGTTCAGACCTGCAGGACCTTCTTTCATCAGTGGAACATGAACAGATGATTCGCAGAATGTTCATGAAGCTCTTTACAGTGAAAGAAAAGGCAAAAGATGCTGTTGAGCTCCAAAAACATGTACAATAATGAGTTTATATTATATATAAATATATATATGTACTCTAAAACAATAAAAAAATTACTCCAAAACAAACTAAAAGAAGACTTCAGATGCAAAAGCCTTCTGAAATTTTCTTCTAAAATTAGCATTTTTATCAAGCGCGTATGTTTAGGTTCACTGATTTCACTTTAATGGCAATTAATAGGTCATTTTCATTGCCATTAAAGTGAAATAACTGAACATAAACATACAAGCTTGATAAAAAATGCTAATTTTATAAGAAAATTTCAGACGACACTTGGAGGCTTTTGCATCTGAAGTCTTCAAATATTCCTATAAAATAATACAAGAATGTTCATCTAAATAATATATATATATATATATATATATATATATATATATATATATATATATATATATATATATATATATATATATATATATATATATATATATATATAAAGATTCCACTGAAGAAAGACACTCTTGCTGGTTTGGAGCGTCACGACGTTGAGTAAATGACAGTGTGTTCATTTTTGGGTGAACTATCCCTTTAAAAGTCATGTTACAACACAGCAAACATAAAGAAACCTGAAAAAGAACTCAAGGAATATAAAATTCATGCTTGATCTTTGAGACTCAAATGAAATGAGGTTTGAAAATAATTGTCAAAAACAGTCACTTATCAAAGACAGCACATGTTAGGGTAGGGTGAGTGTCTCACGCACACCGTTGAGTGCTCTTTTTTCTCATTGCACCCTTGCGAAAAAACATGATTTCTGCTTACAAACATCTGAAGACCATATCAAACATTCATCATACACTCGTACACAAACGTAAAGAAAAAGGATAAAATAACTCAATTTGACAGAGACATCTTCAGAATGGATTCTGGGATACGTGCACTGTAGCATTACTGTATTTTAAAATCTAAATTAACAAAGAAATGGCATGATAAATCAAGTGGAATGAACATGACGATTTCATGCTTGAAAAAAACATCAGATAATATCACATGATTATTAATCAGGTGTTTGTGTTCATATAAATCATACCTGATCCTTCCTCCGTCACCATCCCGAGACCTTCGGCTTTATTCTGCCTCTCAAACGCGTTCAGATCCAGAACACTGGAGCACAAACATCATCACTGATCAACTTTGCAACATCGACATGATTATTGAACTGAATTGATCTGGATATTGTCTTCTGTAGAGCAGTATCTGAATGCGTCTCTTATTCGATGAAGTTTGCATTGATTCTGTTACTGTGAAGCTGATTTGAAACAATCTGTCGTATAAAGCGCTGTAGACACAACTATAATCAGTCATTATTATATCATCATTACACTCAGTTATTGTCTTACCTGCATGACTGCATGAGTCCCGCCAGACTCTGGAAAAATCCAACGTCTCGTTTGTCTTTCAGGTAGTCCAGCATTTTCTGCACAACAAAAATCAGATTGATCACGTCAACATTTGGGTATTGCTTGAATTATCGTTGGAACATTTGGGCCCTCTTCTGTCATTTTTGATTGAAAAATGTATATATTTTGAAATGTTAAAAATTGTAGCTTCGTTTGGAATGAGATGACACTTGGTGACTTTTGTCGCATTAGCAATATGAACACACAAAAAAATCAAGAACATGATTCGGATATAAAAAAAATAGTCACACTTACCTTTTTTTTGGTCAAAAATGACCGATATAGGAAATGAATGGGAAATACAAAAAAATACGAAAACTCAGAGAATCTTTTGTTGGTCAAACTACAAATCAGACACTGTGCAGAAAAAAAGTGCACAACACATTTTGATGTTATGTGTGACAAAATGTCCTCCTCTATGTTCAGGTTTGACTGCAGTAAAATTAATGCAAAAAACTGACACTTCAAATCAACATTTCATACAAAAAAAAATCTAAACCTTGACAAAAAGTAGTCTTTGAGAATGTCTAAGTATAAATCCAAAACTTAATAAAAATAAGTGTTTGTGTCCAAAAACCAATAGAGAATTTATAAGCCACTTTATATAGAGCTCTAGTGGTTACAACATGCATACGTTTTTCTTTTTTTACTCTCACCAAATGGCACTAATCTACCTTCAAAAAATGGATTTTAAATGCCTTGTCTCTATTTTACTCTCTTATTCTACTGCTTTAATTGAAAAATAATTTAAAAATATGTTAGAATTTTTTTTATTATTATTTTCAATGGGGAAAAATAGCTAATAGAAATTGTATAAATATTGCATAGTACCATAAAATACCCTCAGAATTGTATATAATAATCAAAAAACATTATTGAACAAGAATATATTACATTGGTTTTCCTGAAACATAAAAAAGTTACTTTTCAAGGCTTTGGTCACTTTTGACCGTAAAGAAGAGTGTAACTCCTAAACGAAGAGGACCAGAGGGTTAAATCGATAAAAGCAAAATTGGAATTGATTCCAATTCTCGATATCCATCCCTACATATGAATAAGTTTGAATGTGTGCATATTTTAAAATACTATTTGCAAATGGTTTAAAGGTGCCCTAGAATCAAATTTAATTTACCTCGGCATAGTTGAATAACAAGAGTTCAGTACATGGAAATGACATACATTGAGTTGCAAACTCCATTGTTTCCTCCTTCTTATGTAAATCTCATTTGTTTAAAAGACCTCAGAAGAACAGACGAATCTCAACATGACACTGACTGTTACGTAACAGTCGGGATCATTAATATGTATGACCCCAATATTTGCATATGCCAGCCCATGTTCAAGGCATTAGACAAGGGCAGCCAGTATTAACGTCTGGATCTGTGCACAGCTGAATCATCAGACTAGGTAAGCAAGCAAGAACAATAGTGAAAAATGGCAGATGGAGCAATAATAACTGACATGATCCATGATTACATGATATTTTCAGTGATATTTGTAAATTGTCTTTCTAAATGTTTCGTTAGCATGTTGCTAATGTACTGTTAAATGTGGTTAAAGTTACCATCATTTCTCACGGAGACAAGAGCCGTCGCTATTTTCATTATTAAACACTTGCAGTCTGTATAATTCATAAACACAACTTCATTCTTTATAAATCTCTCCAACAGTGTGTAATGTTAGCTTTAGCCACAGAGCACTATCAAACTCATTCAGAATCAAATGTAAACATCCAAATAAACACTGTACTTACATGATCCGACGCATGCAGCATGCATGACAGACATCTTGTAAAGATCCATTTGAGGGTTATATTAGCTGTGTTTATGCAACGTTTTATAGTCGAGAGCTCGGGGGGGGCAGGGAGCGCGAGATTTAAAGGGGCCGCAGCCTGAATCGGTGCATAGTTAATGATGCCTCAAAAATTTATAAAAAAAAAATCTATGGGGTTTTTTGAGCTGAAAACGTCACAGACACATTCAGGGGACACCTTAGACTTATATTACATCTTGAGAAAAAACGTTCTAGGGCACCTTTAAATTGATTACTTCACAGCTACAATTAGGCCGTGTGTCCACCAAAGCGTTTTCTCCTAAGGCCAGCGTATTTTTTCAGTTGTTTTACAATGGAGCACCATATGAACGTCTATTTCACACTGAGCGCTCAGCATTTTTTTCCAGACGTCAAAAGATGAGAAATGTTCAACTGAGTAAAACTCGGCGCTCATTACTGTCACTTTCTACCCAGCCATCCAATCACAGTGGAGGAGGGGCGGTACAAACACCACACCAACAAATGACAACAACAAGGAGCCCAGCAACAAAACAAAATCATAAAAAACATTGTACCTGCTGAACTGTGGAGTTTCCTCCATTAAGTATGGCGATTCCCAGCTTGAGCGTGGAGGCCACCATCGGCCCCATCTCTCCTGCACAACACACACATTCCCATCAGTCCATGATCATCATAAACACACACCAGTTTCTGTGGACGGCGTGTGTTTTCTGACCTTTGCTGGCACTGATGGTCTGCAGCACCATCTCTGCGGCGCCGCGGTCATGAAGTCTGGCCTGCTGATACAGCAGCTTCTGCTTCTCCATCTCCTTCTCCTGCAGACAGATGGGAATAGAGCGTCTTTTGTGCATTTGTCAGGCTGGGAGATCTGTTTAAGACCAGCTGAAACCACATTAGATTAGACGAACAAACATATTTCAACAGGATCGGCCTTCAGAAAGAGACATGCAGACGGACACGTACCTCAAAACTCTTCACCTCTTCCTCGTCGTCTTCCTCTTCATCATGACAGCTCTGTGAGGGACCAAACAAACAGCACATTGATCTGAGCAGAAGCACTTATAAAGCATGTTCTTAAGAACAGATCTAAACTAGTCGTACCTTGGCCATGATGTCAGCGTACGCCATGTAGAGATGATCCTCCTCTAGTTTACTACAACAAAACAACAACAGATCCATGTGGCATCTATCAACAAATCATTGTGTTGTGGACTATATTAATAGGAGAAAGGAAACCCACCATTTCTCGGTCAGCGCGGTTCTGCTGAAGAGTTGTATGAGCTGGTGTAAGGGATCGATGTGTTTGGTCATCTCGTCCTCCTCTGACGGCTCCTCTCCGCCTGCTTTCTAAAACACCAAACAGCCTCAAGCAAGACCCTCAGATACGCTTAAACACTCCAACCACCAGATGAAATACAGTCCATCTACCACAGTTTACGAACGTGAGGAAACAAAACCACTGCAGACTTATGTGCGTTCGTACAGTTAGAGCGCCTTCTATTAGAAAGCTAGTTTAAGAAGACAAGCTAGAAACGAGGATAAACAGAACTCAATACTAGTCTTTCATGCAGATTTACACTGAAGAACTCAAGGATTGATACTTTAGGTTCTACTTAGGGATACACTGATATAACTGATATATTGGGCCGATAGCGATAATTCTTTATATTTGAAAGTCGATAACCGATAACTGATATATTGGCCGATAACTGATAATTCTTTATATTTGAAAGTCAATAACCGATATATTGGCCGATGGCGATAGCGATAATTCTTCATATTTGAAAGTTGATAACCGATATATTGACAGATAGCGATAACCGATAATTCTTTATATTTGAAAGTTGATAACCGATATATTGGCTGATAGCGATAACCGATAATTCTTTATATTTGAAGGTCGATAACCAATAACAGATATATTGGCCAATAGCAATAACCGATGATTCATTACATTTGAAAGTCGATAACCAATATATTGGCCAATAGCGATAATCGATAATTCTTTATATTTGAAAGTTGATAACCGATATATTGGCCGATAGCGATAATTCTTTATATTTGAAAGTTGATAACTGATATATTGGCCGATAGCGATAATCGATAATTCTTTATATTTGAAAGTTGATAACCGATATATTGGCCGATAGCGATAATCGATAATTCTTTATATTTGAAAGTTGATAACCGATATATTGGCTGATAGCGATAACCGATAATTCTTTATATTTGAAAGATGATAACCAAGATATAGGCTGATAGCGATAATCGATTATTCTTTATATTTGAAAGTTGATAACTGATATATTGGCTGATAGCGATAACCGATAATTCAGTATATTTGAAAGTTGATAATCGATATATTGGCCGATAGCGACAATCGATAATTCTTTACATTTGAAAGTCAATAACCGATAACAGATATATTGGCAGATAACGATAACTCTTTATATTTGAGAGTTGATAAATAATATATATTGGCCAACAGCAATAACCTATAATTCATTAGATTTGAAAGTAGATAAACGATATATTGGCAAATAGCGATAACCGATAATTTTTTATATTTGAAAGTCGATAACCGATATATCGGCCGATACATATATGAAGCAGAAGGAAATAATAAATTTTTTTATCAGCTTTAATATATCGACCTAATTTTCTTATCAGGTCGATAACGGTAACATTAAAAAAAAAAACAAAATATCGGCCAATACCGATATGGTGGCCGATATATCGTGCATCCCTAGTTCTAGTCATTCTGGCTCCTCATTGAACCAAAAACAAAAGTGTGTGAACCAGTGAAATCATCTCAGAAAACACTCAGAGCTCCTGCTGAGCGTATAAAAAGACGTGGAAAAACATGAACGGATGTTGTGTGGAATCGCTACATACGGCCAAATCCTCAATCAGCTTGTCCTCGAAATAGTGCTCTTCCGTCTCGATCCAGGACTTCTCGTAACCCTGGAGGAACAGGTTCACGGCTCTGTGCCTAGAAAGCAGAGAATCAGAGCGTCTCAGATCATTCAGGAATCACTGAGAGACCCAGCAGAACAGAAGATCTTCACCTGGGCAGGTTGTAAAGTGGCGCCATCCTGAAACAGGCCACGACGGCTCTCTTCCTCTGTTTGGACAGCAGCTTGTGCCACACGGCCTTCTTACTGCGCTGAGGATGTTCAACCTGCTCAAACAAACACTATATGAACTGATCTGAATGACGACTTCTGTAGAGCTGCTTTACTGCAGTGCTTGATGTCTCATATTTGATGAGGTTTGCATCATCGATTCTGTTATTTTCTGTTTATTACTGTGAAGCTGCTTTGAAAGAATGTGTGAGTGAAAAGAGAGATATAAATAAATCGGACTCGACATGTTCTGAGAGGACTGCGCAAATAAGACATTCCACATATGATGGAAAACTTGATCTTTTGAAATAAGTCAGTGATATTTGGACATACTGTATGGTAACCTTGAGCACATTAACATATGACCCGCCCCCATATTTACATATCAACACCTATTCAGTATTCAGAAACTGTCTTAATGAATGACACTGTGATCATAAGAGAGCTCATTTACATATGGATAGTGTAGAATATAGACTGAATCAGCTCTATGTGGAGCTCAAGTTTAACCTGGTCGAGGTGGAAGAGCACGTGTGCGATGTTCAGCACTCTGTCGACAGTCTTCTCAGGGTCCGACGAGTCCTCGCTGCGGTTGGGCATGTCTTTATACAGCGCCATCTGCCAGCGGATCGCAGGATCCTCCAGCTGCAGAAACATACAGACGACACTGACACTGATGAAGAGGATGAAGCTGCTGCACGACGTGAGCATGCAGTGAGGGACACAAACATGAGGAACACGAGGAACATGCGTGTTATAATCACAAATGCAGGATTTCATGCAAACGCTGCAGTCGCTGTGCTGTCAGTCATACTCACTGTATCTTCTGTGTGTTACCTTAGTATCATTGAGACATTATTATAGATTTTTGCTTTTATATTCTCTGTTGTCATTTAAATTTTAGTTTAAGCTTTAGTAATTTTTTTTACATTTGTAAATCAATATTTTTTAGTTGGAAAATGTGCATAATTGGCAATAAAATATATGTTTTTTGGAATAAAGTAATTATTATATTTAATGATGTGTAAATATTTAATTTAAATGACATGCATTTCAATAAATAAATAAATAAACACACACACACACACACACACACACACACACACACATATATATATATATATATATATATATATATATATATATATATAAATTATATCATGATTATTATTTTAAATTGATTGCCAATAAAATATGGCAATGCAATTAATGTTTTTTTGGAATAAAATTATAATAATTTTTATATTTAATGATGTGTAAATATTTAATTTAAATTACATGCATTTCAATAAATAAATAAATAAACATATTATATATATATATATATATAATATGTTTATTTATTTATTTATTTATTGAAATGCATGTATATATATTTCAATAAATTTCAATAAATAATATTTCGCATTTCAATGAATAAATAAATAAATACACATATATAATATAAATTATATCATCATTATTATTTTAAATTGATTGCCAATACAATATGGCAATGCAATTAATGTTTTTTTGGAATAAAATTATAATAATTTTTATATTTAATGATGTGTAAATATTTAAATGAAATAATAAATGGAAAATATGCAATTGGAAACAATTGGATAACAATTTTAATTGGAAAATGTGCATAATTACCAATAAAATATGCAATTTATTATTTTTTTGGAATAAAGTAATTATTATATTTAATGATGTGTAAATATTTAATTATAATATTTATATAAATTATATTATTATTTTTAATAATAAAATTAAAATAAAATAAAATAAATGATATTATTTGTTTTTATTATTGATTGCCAATTTTATTTTATTCAATTGACTGCCAGTAAAATATGGCAATGCAATTAATGTTGTTTTTTTGGAATACAATTATAATAATTATTATATTTAATGAAGTGTAAATATTTAAACTAGATAACATGTATTTAAATAAATAATTAAACAGATCTAGTTAACTAACATGATCTTGAGGAGGAATTTAAACTCAACTTGAATTGTCACTTAAGCTCGTGTCACCTCACGTTCCCAGCGCTTGTTAAACATCACTGACTTCACCGTCGGTGTGATCAGATTCTCAGGATCATAAAGACCGTCTGATCACAAGCTTACCAGCTTATTGCAGGTAAACACATGTCTGGAGGCCTGCGACGGCTCGAGCTGCTTCACAGGAGCTTTGACATGTTTGCAGGTGAAGTCCAGAGACGAGGCCTTCTTCAGCAGCGGCGGGCGGCTCCGCTGGGGGACGTCCAGGGTGCCAGAGCGCTTGTGCAGCGGCGCACGCTTGTGAGGGACGGGTTCTGGCCCCGCCGCTTTACACTGACGACTCTTTATCCACTTTAAGATGATGATGAGTCTCTTCACCAGCTTTTTGAAGTGTAAAATGCGGTACTGACACATGCAGATGGACACATGAGGGACGAAACGGAGGGGAAGTTACACACATGCAACAGTTCAAGGGTCAATGATGCGTGAGGACGTCCAGGACAATAAAAGGGAAAATCTGGAAAATTTAATATTTATTTGTTTTAATTTTGGTTTTGCACTTTTAAACAAAAGATTAAAATAATTTCAATCCAGAAGATGAAAATATGTTCATCATCTAAGAAGTATCCAAGTTCTTTTTATTGTTTAATGATGTGCAAATACTTCATTTAAATATGTAATTAAATAGATCAATAATTTAAATGTGTAATAATATATATATATATTGATTTTTTTTTAATTGCATTCATTTATTTAATTTTGAAAATGTGCTTAGTTGCCAATTAAATAATGACAATATTAGAGAATATTTAATTTGAATTTTTTTGTAATTATATACATTATAAAGTATATATTGAATTGATATACATTTTATTATCATTATGTTTTTAATTGGAAAATATGATTAATTGCAAATAAACTAATATGACAATGCAATATCTTTTTTTTTACATTATTTTAAAAACGTTATTATAATTAATGATGATTAAAATTATATATACATATATACACATACACACACATTTTTAATTATAGACATTATAAATTATATATTGAATTTATATAAATTATGTTATCATTACATTTTTTTAATAAAAAAAAAATACTTAATTGCCAATAAAGCAGTATGACAATGCAATACAAATGACAATGCAATAAATTTATAATATATATATATATATATATATACACACATACATATTATAAATTATATATATTGAATTTATATAATTTATATCATCATTATAAGTTTTTTTTTTATTAAAAAATGTGCTTAATTGCAATAAAATAATATGACAATGCAATTAATGCTTAACATTGTATAACTTAACTTAACATGTATTTAAATAAATAAATTATGCATTATAAATTATAATGACTTTTTTTTTTTAAATATCACATTAATTGCCAATAATTTAAAAAAAATGCTTAGTTGCCAATAAAATAATATGACTGCATTTAATGATATGCCAATGCAATTAATGTTTCTTTGGAATACAGTAATAATTATATTTAATGATGTGTAAATATTTAAGCAGTACAACTCATGGAGATTTTTTTTAATTGCAGTTTTTGGAAAATGTGTTTAATTGCAATTTTTTTTTGGAATGACTGAACAGATCAGGACACAAAATGAGCCTCACATCATTAACCCTTAAATGATTTCTGATCACTGGTGCTGCTGTGATCAGAAACACATGAACATGCAAACATGACTGAATGGGTCTGATGGAGAACAGACGGAGAACAGACGGAGCGTCGCTCACCTTCCCCTGCAGGTGGAGGTTGTTTCGTATGATCTCTCGGACCTCGTCCTCAGTGTCTTTCTGTGAAACAGGTTCAGCTTCATCACAAACGGCTCTTCCGGGTCAGTAACTCGAGCAGAAATAAGGGTGTTTTTGTGTACCTGTGTGAAGCGGCTCTTGGCGAGTCCGATCAGCTCCTGGTCTCCCGGCGCACAGATGTTCAGTCCGACCGGAAGCAATCGCTTGAGAGCGGCGACGATCAGAGACGTCTGGAGGGAATATCGATCCCCTCGCTTCTTCATCTTCTTCCTCTCTTGGTCCGATACACCGCCCTGAGCACACAGCCATGCTTTATCAGTGTGTGTGTGTGTGTGTGTGTGTGTCTGTGTGTAAGTGAGTGTGTGTGAGCGTGTGTGTGTGTGTGTGTGTGTGTGTGTATCATACCTTGGACATTTTAGATTTGGTATCAGTTATCAGAAAGGACATGTTGTTGATTTCATTCTGAACCACAAAGTTTTGTTCTTCTCGTTTAAAGTTCTGTAGAGGAAAAAATACACATTTTTTCACTGCTGTCAAATCCAAAGGATTCAAAGATTTCAGACGCTCTAAATATCTCAATGTCAGAGTAAGTGAACTTCACTCCTTCACAGATGATCTTCATTAATGTTAGTATTGGGTGTGTAACATGATTACAGGGCGGGGCAACCTGTCACTCACATGAGATCCACCAATAGCAAACCACAACCATCCAATCAATGGACTATATGCACGGAGCGTTCTTTAGAACTTCTGCAGTAATATAAGCCAGCTGGAAAACTTCCGGTGAGAGTCATGTGCTGGTGTGTCGAGCATCAGTAGTGTCATACTTAGTTTATAATCAGAATATATTCACTTAAATAGTCAGGCACAGCATTAATTTAGTTATTCAAATGTAAGACGGCATAAAAAATAAATAAATAAAGACGTTCCTCAGTGTTCCTCCTCGACTAAATTCAATTCCACCATCAGTTTTCACACTTTTATGTGAAAAAAAGCTTCAAAAATTAAATATTTATTGTGCACTTTAGTTAGATTAATTGAATAAAATGTGCTGAAATCATTGACTGACAGCTGCTGTGATTATAAAGAGAGAGCGGCGCTCGCTTTCTGTCATTCATTCACAAGAAAAGTTATTGTTTTTCATCAGATTTTCTGAGTATTTCATACTTCACATTGACAAAATGTATTTTTAAACCTAGTTATTTTATAATGTTTAATATTTAGTCAAAAACGAAGTGAGGAAATGGCTGATATATGGTCAAATAAATGCTACTTTGCCGCCACCTGCTGGTTAAAGTGTTAATTATTGTCTTTTTTATTTTTAAATAAGTGTTTTCTATCAAATGTTGAATTTCCTACATTTTGAAACGCTTGGTTTTACAATGAGGACAATCTCAGAAGAATCAACAAATAATGTTTGTGGTCGTCACATTAAAAATAACATTTGAAATGCTGGAAAATAATGTGTGTGTCTAATTACAGATAACAGCGTTTTTAACGCTCCCAATAACTTCATCTTTATTGCAATCAATAAAACTGGATTATTGACAAATTAGGTAAATGTAATAACTGCATTAAAATTTGAATACAACATTAAGAAGTCAACCACTGATGGTTTTGTGTCGATGTACAGCGACTACAGAATGAACATCTAACAGTTCACCGGAAACGCCCGAGCTGGCTTAACCACAACCAGGAAGTAACCGTGCGTATAGTCCATTCTTCACAGACAAAATCAAGCCCCGCCCTACATTTGTTCTTGTTTGAGAAGCATTTTCACTTGGATAAACAGAACAATAGTGAAGAAGTGCAACTTCCCTTTCATGATGACTTTAGTATGATTCTGAGAGAACTTGAGCAGAACTGACCAAAACATCAGCTGATTCAAACACACTTGATCAAACGAAGATAGTGTTCAAATACGTGCTCACATGTGATTTGGCCCAGAATATAAAGACTTCGGCCACCATACGGAATAACTCCTCCGCCTCAGTGTTCGGTTCCTTCAGCCATTTCGCTCTGAAAAACAAACAAACACGTGTCACAAACGCCGTAACAGCCCGACCGCAGCTCGCCCGTCGCTCTCGTACCGGTTGTAGTCGACGAAGCGTATGAGCAGCGGGTAGAAGGCGTACAGGTCTCGCACGAGGATGGTGAACTCGTCCAGGATGAGGAGCTCCGACTCCGACATCTCGCCCCGGCCCTCCGCCTTCATGTGCTCCTCGTCCTGCAGGACCGTCGCCGCCTTCTTCTTCAGCTTCTCCATCAGCGGCAGGAAGTGAGTCTTCAGCAGCTGAGACTTGGCTTTACCGATGATGGGCTGAGAAAACACTGAGACAAACACAGGTTGTGTGCAGTGGCGGTTTTCATTTCAAAGTGTTTGTTTTCCGGCATGTTTTTGCTCACACTGCTTCAATCACAGAATTACCTGCCAGTCTCTTCATCCAGGCTCCCTCGTCGATGCCCAGGTTGTTGTAGATGATCTTCAGGATGTTTCCCAGCAGCGTGTTCATGTGCTCCGAGGTCAGCGAGGTGCAGCAGCTCTCGCCGCGCTCCGGGTCGCTCTCGGGTCCGTGTTCCCACCAGTGCGACATGTAGCTGCACAGCATGGGCAGCAGCACCTCCATCACGTGCGGCATCTGCGTGTAGCGCATGCCCGACTCGGCCAGCTCCATGATCTCCTGCAGCGCCCGCTCCAGAGACGGCACCAGCGCGCACACCTCCTCCACCTGAGCCGGCAGACCTAACGCTTCCAGCACAACACAACGACTGACTCGAGCTGAGCAATGAACCTATCGTCTTCTGTGTGAACGGCTGAATGTGAATTAGTCTCATGTTTGATTGTGTCGTACCTGCTCTCTCTCTGGAGCCTTTGCAGTTGTATATGGAGTATGTGTTGTGTTTGTTCAGATTGGGCTCGAGGAAGGCCACGGGAAACGCGCCCGAGAACGCGGCCAGACACTCACCGAGAGCCGGACGCTGCCTGAACACAACAGAGCCAGAGCAATCAGATACACATGATGAACATCATCAAATACTAACAAAGCACAGAATGTGTCCATCTGCTTAGGGACTAATCGATTCGTTTAGGAATTAATTGATTTGTTTAGGATGAATCAATTTGATTAGAATGAGACTATTTGTTTAGGATGAATCAATTTGATTAGAATGAGTCTATTTGTTTAGGATAAATCACTTTGTTCAGGATAAATCACTTTGTTTAGGATGAATCAATTTGTTTAGGATGAATCAATTTGATTAGAATGAGTCTATTTGTTTAGGATGAATCAATTTGATTAGAATGAGTCTATTTATTTAGGATGAATCAATTTGTTTAGGATAAATCATTTTGATTGGAATTAGTCTACTTTTTTAGGATGAATCGCTTTGTTTAGGATGAATCACTATGTTTAGAATGAATCAATTTGTTCAGGGTGAATCAATTTGTTTAGGATAAATCACTTTGTTCAGGATAAATCACTTTGTTTAGGATGAATAAATTTGTTTAGGATGAATCAATTTGATTAGAATGAGTCTATTTGTTTAGGATGAATCAATTTGATTAGAATGAGTCTATTTATTTAGGATGAATCAATTTGTTTAGGATAAATCATTTTGATTGGAATTAGTCTACTTTTTTAGGATGAATCGCTTTGTTTAGGATGAATCACTATGTTTAGAATGAATCAATTTGTTCAGGGTGAATCAATTTGTTTAGGATAAATCACTTTGTTCAGGATAAATCACTTTGTTTAGGATGAATCAATTTGATAAGAATGAGTCTATTTGTTTAGGATGAATAAATTTGTTTAGGATGAATCAATTTGATTAGAATGAGTCTATTTGTTTAGGATGAATCAATTTGATTAGAACGAGTCTATTTATTTAGGATGAATCAATTTGTTTAGGATAAATCATTTTGATTGGAATTAGTCTACTTTTTTGGGATGAATCGCTTTGTTTAGGATGAATCACTATGTTTAGAATGAATCAATTTGTTCAGGGTGAATCAATTTGTTTAGGATAAATCACTTTGTTCAGGATAAATCACTTTGTTTAGGATGAATCAATTTGATGAGAATGAGTCTATTTGTTTAGGATGAATAAATTTGTTTAGGATGAATCAATTTGATTAGAATGAGTCTATTTGTTTAGGATGAATCAATTTGATTAGAATGAGTCTATTTATTTAGGATGAATCAATTTGTTTAGGATAAATCATTTTGATTGGAATTAGTCTACTTTTTTAGGATGAATCGCTTTGTTTAGGATGAATCACTATGTTTAGAATGAATCAATTTGTTCAGGGTGAATCAATTTGTTTAGGATAAATCACTTTGTTCAGGATAAATCACTTTGTTTAGGATGAATCAATTTGATAAGAATGAGTCTATTTGTTTAGGATGAATAAATTTGTTTAGGATGAATCAATTTGATTAGAATGAGTCTATTTGTTTAGGATGAATCAATTTGATTAGAACGAGTCTATTTATTTAGGATGAATCAATTTGTTTAGGATAAATCATTTTGATTGGAATTAGTCTACTTTTTTAGGATGAATCGCTTTGTTTAGGATGAATCACTATGTTTAGAATGAATCAATTTGTTCAGGGTGAATCAATTTGTTTAGGATAAATCACTTTGTTCAGGATAAATCACTTTGTTTAGGATGAATCAATTTGATGAGAATGAGTCTATTTGTTTAGGATGAATAAATTTGTTTAGGATGAATCAATTTGATTAGAATGAGTCTATTTGTTTAGGATGAATCAATTTGATTAGAATGAGTCTATTTATTTAGGATGAATCAATTTGTTTAGGATAAATCATTTTGATTGGAATTAGTCTACTTTTTTAGGATGAATCGCTTTGTTTAGGATGAATCACTATGTTTAGAATGAATCAATTTGTTCAGGGTGAATCAATTTGTTTAGGATAAATCACTTTGTTCAGGATAAATCACTTTGTTTAGGATGAATCAATTTGATAAGAATGAGTCTATTTGTTTAGGATGAATAAATTTGTTTAGGATGAATCAATTTGATTAGAATGAGTCTATTTGTTTAGGATGAATCAATTTGATTAGAACGAGTCTATTTATTTAGGATGAATCAATTTGTTTAGGATAAATCATTTTGATTGGAATTAGTCTACTTTTTTAGGATGAATCGCTTTGTTTAGGATGAATCACTATGTTTAGAATGAATCAATTTGTTCAGGGTGAATCAATTTGTTTAGGATAAATCACTTTGTTCAGGATAAATCACTTTGTTTAGGATGAATCAATTTGATGAGAATGAGTCTATTTGTTTAGGATGAATCAATTTGTTTAGGATGAATCAATTTGATTAGAATGAGTCTATTTGTTTAGGATGAATCAATTTGATTAGAATGAGTCTATTTATTTAGGATGAATCAATTTGTTTAGGATAAATCATTTTGATTGGAATTAGTCTACTTTTTTAGGATGAATCGCTTTGTTTAGGATGAATCACTATGTTTAGAATGAATCAATTTGTTCAGGGTGAATCAATTTGTTTAGGATAAATCACTTTGTTCAGGATAAATCACTTTGTTTAGGATGAATCAATTTGATAAGAATGAGTCTATTTGTTTAGGATGAATAAATTTGTTTAGGATGAATCAATTTGATTAGAATGAGTCTATTTGTTTAGGATGAATCAATTTGATTAGAACGAGTCTATTTATTTAGGATGAATCAATTTGTTTAGGATAAATCATTTTGATTGGAATTAGTCTACTTTTTTAGGATGAATCGCTTTGTTTAGGATGAATCACTATGTTTAGAATGAATCAATTTGTTCAGGGTGAATCAATTTGTTTAGGATAAATCACTTTGTTCAGGATAAATCACTTTGTTTAGGATGAATCAATTTGATGAGAATGAGTCTATTTGTTTAGGATGAATAAATTTGTTTAGGATGAATCAATTTGATTAGAATGAGTCTATTTGTTTAGGATGAATCAATTTGATTAGAATGAGTCTATTTATTTAGGATGAATCAATTTGTTTAGGATAAATCATTTTGATTGGAATTAGTCTACTTTTTTAGGATGAATCGCTTTGTTTAGGATGAATCACTATGTTTAGAATGAATCAATTTGTTCAGGGTGAATCAATTTGTTTAGGATAAATCACTTTGTTCAGGATAAATCACTTTGTTTAGGATGAATCAATTTGATAAGAATGAGTCTATTTGTTTAGGATGAATCAATTTGTTTAGGATGAATCAATTTGATTAGAATGAGTCTATTTGTTTAGGATGAATCAATTTGATTAGAATGAGTCTATTTATTTAGGATGAATCAATTTGTTTAGGATAAATCATTTTGATTGGAATTAGTCTACTTTTTTAGGATGAATCGCTTTGTTTAGGATGAATCACTATGTTTAGAATGAATCAATTTGTTCAGGGTGAATCAATTTGTTTAGGATAAATCACTTTGTTCAGGATAAATCACTTTGTTTAGGATGAATCAATTTGATGAGAATGAGTCTATTTGTTTAGGATGAATCAATTTGTTTAGGATGAATCAATTTGATTAGAATGAGTCTATTTGTTTAGGATGAATCAATTTGATTAGAATGAGTCTATTTATTTAGGATGAATCAATTTGTTTAGGATAAATCATTTTGATTGGAATTAGTCTACTTTTTTAGGATGAATCGCTTTGTTTAGGATGAATCACTAATCAATTTGTTCAGGGTGAATCAATTTGTTCAGGGTGAATCAATTTGTTTAGGATAAATCACTTTGTTCAGGATAAATCACTTTGTTTAGGATGAATCAATTTGATGAGAATGAGTCTATTTGTTTAGGATGAATAAATTTGTTTAGGATGAATCAATTTGATTAGAATGAGTCTATTTGTTTAGGATGAATCAATTTGTTCAGGGTGAATCAATTTGTTTAGGATAAATCACTTTGTTCAGGATAAATCACTTTGTTTAGGATGAATCAATTTGTTTAGGATGAATCAATTTGATTAGAATGAGTCTATTTGTTTAGGATGAATCAATTTGATTAGAATGAGTCTATTTATTTAGGATGAATCAATTTGTTTAGGATAAATCATTTTGATTGGAATTAGTCTACTTTTTTAGGATGAATCGCTTTGTTTAGGATGAATCACTATGTTTAGAATGAATCAATTTGTTCAGGGTGAATCAATTTGTTTAGGATAAATCAATTTGATGAGAATGAGTCTATTTGTTTAGGATGAATAAATTTGTTTAGGATGAATCAATTTGATTAGAATGAGTCTATTTATTTAGGATGAATCAATTTGTTTAGGATAAATCATTTTGATTGGAATTAGTCTACTTTTTTAGGATGAATCGCTTTGTTTAGGATGAATCACTATGTTTAGAATGAATCAATTTGTTCAGGGTGAATCAATTTGTTTAGGATAAATCACTTTGTTCAGGATAAATCACTTTGTTTAGGATGAATCAATTTGATGAGAATGAGTCTATTTGTTTAGGATGAATAAATTTGTTTAGGATGAATCAATTTGATTAGAATGAGTCTATTTGTTTAGGATGAATCAATTTGATTAGAATGAGTCTATTTATTTGGGATGAATCAATTTGTTTAGGATAAATCATTTTGATTGGAATTAGTCTACTTTTTTAGGATGAATCGCTTTGTTTAGGATGAATCACTATGTTTAGAATGAATCAATTTGTTCAGGGTGAATCAATTTGTTTAGGATAAATCACTTTGTTCAGGATAAATCACTTTGTTTAGGATGAATCAATTTGATAAGAATGAGTCTATTTGTTTAGGATGAATAAATTTGTTTAGGATGAATCAATTTGATTAGAATGAGTCTATTTGTTTAGGATGAATCAATTTGATTAGAACGAGTCTATTTATTTAGGATGAATCAATTTGTTTAGGATAAATCATTTTGATTGGAATTAGTCTACTTTTTTAGGATGAATCGCTTTGTTTAGGATGAATCACTATGTTTAGAATGAATCAATTTGTTCAGGGTGAATCAATTTGTTTAGGATAAATCACTTTGTTCAGGATAAATCACTTTGTTTAGGATGAATCAATTTGATGAGAATGAGTCTATTTGTTTAGGATGAATAAATTTGTTTAGGATGAATCAATTTGATTAGAATGAGTCTATTTGTTTAGGATGAATCAATTTGATTAGAACGAGTCTATTTATTTAGGATGAATCAATTTGTTTAGGATAAATCATTTTGATTGGAATTAGTCTACTTTTTTAGGATGAATCGCTTTGTTTAGGATGAATCACTATGTTTAGAATGAATCAATTTGTTCAGGGTGAATCAATTTGTTTAGGATAAATCACTTTGTTCAGGATAAATCACTTTGTTTAGGATGAATCAATTTGATAAGAATGAGTCTATTTGTTTAGGATGAATAAATTTGTTTAGGATGAATCAATTTGATTAGAATGAGTCTATTTGTTTAGGATGAATCAATTTGATTAGAACGAGTCTATTTATTTAGGATGAATCAATTTGTTTAGGATAAATCATTTTGATTGGAATTAGTCTACTTTTTTAGGATGAATCGCTTTGTTTAGGATGAATCACTATGTTTAGAATGAATCAATTTGTTCAGGGTGAATCAATTTGTTTAGGATAAATCACTTTGTTCAGGATAAATCACTTTGTTTAGGATGAATCAATTTGATGAGAATGAGTCTATTTGTTTAGGATGAATAAATTTGTTTAGGATGAATCAATTTGATTAGAATGAGTCTATTTGTTTAGGATGAATCAATTTGATTAGAATGAGTCTATTTAGGATGAATCAATTTGTTTAGGATAAATCATTTTGATTGGAATTAGTCTACTTTTTTAGGATGAATCGCTTTGTTTAGGATGAATCACTATGTTTAGAATGAATCAATTTGTTCAGGGTGAATCAATTTGTTTAGGATAAATCACTTTGTTCAGGATAAATCACTTTGTTTAGGATGAATCAATTTGATAAGAATGAGTCTATTTGTTTAGGATGAATCAATTTGTTTAGGATGAATCAATTTGATTAGAATGAGTCTATTTGTTTAGGATGAATCAATTTGATTAGAATGAGTCTATTTATTTAGGATGAATCAATTTGTTTAGGATAAATCATTTTGATTGGAATTAGTCTACTTTTTTAGGATGAATCGCTTTGTTTAGGATGAATCACTATGTTTAGAATGAATCAATTTGTTCAGGGTGAATCAATTTGTTTAGGATAAATCACTTTGTTCAGGATAAATCACTTTGTTTAGGATGAATCAATTTGATGAGAATGAGTCTATTTGTTTAGGATGAATCAATTTGTTTAGGATGAATCAATTTGATTAGAATGAGTCTATTTGTTTAGGATGAATCAATTTGATTAGAATGAGTCTATTTATTTAGGATGAATCAATTTGTTTAGGATAAATCATTTTGATTGGAATTAGTCTACTTTTTTAGGATGAATCGCTTTGTTTAGGATGAATCACTATGTTTAGAATGAATCAATTTGTTCAGGGTGAATCAATTTGTTTAGGATAAATCACTTTGTTCAGGATAAATCACTTTGTTTAGGATGAATCAATTTGTTTAGGATGAATCAATTTGATTAGAATGAGTCTATTTGTTTAGGATGAATCAATTTGATTAGAATGAGTCTATTTATTTAGGATGAATCAATTTGTTTAGGATAAATCATTTTGATTGGAATTAGTCTACTTTTTTAGGATGAATCGCTTTGTTTAGGATGAATCACTATGTTTAGAATGAATCAATTTGTTCAGGGTGAATCAATTTGTTTAGGATAAATCACTTTGTTCAGGATAAATCACTTTGTTTAGGATGAATCAATTTGATGAGAATGAGTCTATTTGTTTAGGATGAATAAATTTGTTTAGGATGAATCAATTTGATTAGGATAAATCATTTTGATTGGAATTAGTCTACTTTTTTAGGATGAATCAATTTGTTTAGGATAAATCATTTTGATTGGAATTAGTCTACTTTTTTAGGATGAATCGCTTTGTTTAGGATGAATCACTATGTTTAGAATGAATCAATTTGTTCAGGGTGAATCAATTTGTTTAGGATAAATCACTTTGTTCAGGATAAATCACTTTGTTTAGGATGAATCAATTTGATGAGAATGAGTCTATTTGTTTAGGATGAATAAATTTGTTTAGGATGAATCAATTTGATTAGAATGAGTCTATTTGTTTAGGATGAATCAATTTGATTAGAATGAGTCTATTTATTTAGGATGAATCAATTTGTTTAGGATAAATCATTTTGATTGGAATTAGTCTACTTTTTTAGGATGAATCGCTTTGTTTAGGATGAATCACTATGTTTAGAATGAATCAATTTGTTCAGGGTGAATCAATTTGTTTAGGATAAATCACTTTGTTCAGGATAAATCACTTTGTTTAGGATGAATCAATTTGATAAGAATGAGTCTATTTGTTTAGGATGAATAAATTTGTTTAGGATGAATCAATTTGATTAGAATGAGTCTATTTGTTTAGGATGAATCAATTTGATTAGAACGAGTCTATTTATTTAGGATGAATCAATTTGTTTAGGATAAATCATTTTGATTGGAATTAGTCTACTTTTTTAGGATGAATCGCTTTGTTTAGGATGAATCACTATGTTTAGAATGAATCAATTTGTTCAGGGTGAATCAATTTGTTTAGGATAAATCACTTTGTTCAGGATAAATCACTTTGTTTAGGATGAATCAATTTGATGAGAATGAGTCTATTTGTTTAGGATGAATAAATTTGTTTAGGATGAATCAATTTGATTAGAATGAGTCTATTTGTTTAGGATGAATCAATTTGATTAGAATGAGTCTATTTATTTAGGATGAATCAATTTGTTTAGGATAAATCATTTTGATTGGAATTAGTCTACTTTTTTAGGATGAATCGCTTTGTTTAGGATGAATCACTATGTTTAGAATGAATCAATTTGTTTAGGATGAATCAATTTGATTAGAATGAGTCTATTTGTTTAGGATGAATCAATTTGTTCAGGATGAATCAATTTGATTGGAATTAGTCTGTTTAAGATTAATTAATTTGATGAAAATGAGTCTATTTGTTTAGGATGAATCAATTGGTTTAGGATGAATCAATTTGATTGGAATTTCGTGTATTAGTTTAGGATGAATCACTTTGTTTAGGATTAATCGCTTTGTTTAAAATGAATTGATTTGTTCAGAATGAATCACTTTGTTTAGGATGAATCAAATTTGTTCGGGATGAATCAATTTGATTAGAACGAGTCTATTTGTTTAGGACAAATCAATTTGATGAGAATGAGTCTATTTGTTTAGGATGAATCAATTTGATTGGAATTAGTCTACTTTTTTAGTATGAATCGCTTTGTTTAGGATGAATCAATTTGTTTAGGATTAATCGCTTTGTTTAAAATGAATTAGTTTGTTTAGAATGAATCTACGTGTTTAAAATGAATCACTTTGTTTAGGATGAATCTCTTTGATTAGAACGAGTCTATTTGTTTAGGATGAATCAATTTGATTAGAATGAGTCTATTTGTTTAGGATGAATCAATTTCATTGGAATTAGTCTACTTTTTTAGGATGAATCGCTTTGTTTAGGGTGAATCAAATTTGTTTAGGATGAATCAATTTGTTTAGGATGAATCGATTTGATTAGAATGAGACTATGGCTGCGTCCGAAAACTTAGATAGCTGTCTTGCTGCCTTGCTATCTTATAAGAGAATGACTTGTACGGCAGCATTTGTGCATGAAGGTACCTCACGAAATTTATTTCGGACAGACTTCTGAGGCAGCGTAACAGTTTAATGATCTACAGCAATATAGCGTGAGCTTTGGTGAGAACTAAACAAATATTTAATTACTACAGTATTAATTTATTGATAGAAATGATATCAAAATTGAAATATGTTGATCAAAATCGTACATTTGTACAAACGCAACTTTCGGACGCCATCTTTATTTTTCTAGCTCAACTGTCACAGAATGGAAAGCACAGGATTGTGGGATATCAAAGGCAGCTAAGGATACATCTATGCTTCCTTCAAAAATCGATCAGATGAAGGTATCTCATGAGAGAGGAAGTGAAGCTAACATTGGATTCGGACGTGCCTTGATGCCTTACTACCTTGAAATGTGTCCTCGGAAGGCAGCATTTTCCAGTTTTCGGACGCAGCCTATTTGTTTAGGATGAATCAATTTGTTCAGGGTGAATCACTTTGTTTAGGCTGAATCAATTTAGTTAGAATAAGTCTATCTGTTTAAGATGAATTAATTTGATGAGCATGAGTCTATTTGTTTAGGTTGAATCAATTGGTTTAGGATGAATCAATTTGTTTAGGATGAATCAATTTGATTAGAATGAGTCTACTTGTTTAGGATGAATCACTTTGTTTAGGATGAATCGCTTTGTTTAAAATGAATTAGTTTGTTTAGAATGAATCTACTTGTTTAAAATGAATCGCTTTGTTCAGGATGAATCACTTTGTTTAGGATGAATCAATTTCTTTAGGATTGTGATTTACCTCTCAACATAAATACTTTTACTGGTTCCAAGTGAGTACAAACTGTTTAATATCCGATAGCAGGAAACCTGGACATCATCCACTGCAATGACACAGAGAAGACACGAGAAGCGTCATGAGATCTGAGACACGCCGCGGCTGATATATGAGTTATTCAGGAGCAGGTGTCTGAGATGTGCAGATATATATATATAGTGCAGTTTAATGACACTCATTTGCAGCCCATTTCCTGGTCAGAAGGAAGTTGACTCACAGATGAGATCCTCTCCGAACAGGTTCTGCCCGATGTGTTCGAACAGCGAGGACAGCACCGGCAGCAGCGCGACCGTCGTGTAGTTGATGATCTGTGTGACGCCCTTGGGCTGCATCCGCGTGTGTGTGAACTGACCCTGCCGCAGGTTTTCCATGGTTTTCTCCAAATCTTCTGATGCGTTATCGAAAAACGCCCTCAGAGCCGCTTTGACAGAGTCCTGACCGGTTTTCATCACAGTCCTGAACACAAAATGCGACACAAAATGTTTTTGAGAGATCAGATGTATCATGTGTCGTGTTGATCCACTATAACATGAGCTGTAGTGATGCGTGTCGACTGACCGGGCGTCCAGCGTCTGTCCCAGGATGTGCAGGCAGTTCACAATGGAGGTGGCGTCATTCCCTGAGAGAAACACACGGATTACTGATCTCGGACACATGGACACATTTCACACTCTCTAATCGCACTAACAGCACCTCAGTAAACCTGTCACTATCATGAGTTTTGTGCTGATAATTGCAATTAATAAATTATAATAAAATAGGCTTAAATGAATTACTTTAATGCTTTGAATATAAATATTGATATAATTTGTTATAATATAAAATATATTATTATTATTAATACATATATAATTTAACAATAAAATTTATAATAAAATAGGCCTATGTGATTTACTTTAGTGTTGTGAATATTAATATTTATATGATTACTTATTACAAATAATATATAATTACTTACAATTACTACTCCTACTACTAATAATAATTATATTATTATATAACAAAATTATAATACAATAGGCCTATATGAATAACTTTTATGCTTTGAATATTAATATGCATATAATTAATTATAATACAATTATTATGTATAATATAATACAAATGATAAAAAATAGGCTTATATGAATTACTTTAATGCTTTGAATATTACTATTAATATAATGAATTATATACAATACAATACAATTATTATATATAATTTAATAACACGAATTATAATAAAATAAGCTCATATGAATTACTTTAATGCTTTGAATATTAATATTTATATAATTAATTATAATACAATTATTATGTATAATATAATATAAATTATAAAATTAGACTTATATGAATTACTTTAATGCTTTGAATATTACTATTTATAATTAATTATAATAAAATATATCATTATTATTATTATTAATACATATATAATTTCACAATAACATCTATAATAAAATAGGCCCATGTGATTTACTTTAGTGTTGTGAATATTAATATTTATATAATTACTTATTACATATAATATAAAATTACTTACATTTACTACTTCTTAATATTAATGATAATATTAATATTTATATAATTACTTATTACATATAATATAAAATTACTTACATTTACTACTTCTTAATATTAATGATAATATTAATATTTATATAATTAATTCTAATAAAATATAATATAATTATGATATATAATATAATATTAATTATAATAAAATAGGCTCATATGAATTACTTTAATGCTTTGCATATTCATATTTATATAATGAATTATAATAAAAAATAATAATAATTATTATTATTATTATTACTAATACATATATCATTTTACAATAAAATTTATAATAAAATAGGTTTTGTATTTACAAAATAGTGTTGTAAATATTAATATTTATATAATTACTTATTATATATAATATATAATTACTATATAACAAAATTATAATACAATAAGCCTATATTAATTACTTTAATGCTGTGAATAATATAATATAATATAATATAATATAATATAATATAATATAATATAATATAATATAATATAATATAATATAATATAATATAATATAATATAATATAATATAATCCCAAAAACCTTAATTTCGTATGAACGAAGACCATCTTTATGTACTTTACAACAGTGTTTTTTATTTTGTATGTTCTTGAGCAAAATATGATTTGGCCAAATTTAAACTGCACAATTATTGTTGTTTTCTCAGATAATTGTGATCAAATAACCATTATTAGATGATTAATCAACAATCATGTCAGGCCTACTAACTTAATCCCACGGCGTCACATTGAAATGATCAAACGTCAGCACTTGTTAAGATCGCAGCTCCGTCAGATATTGTTGGACAAAGACTTATTTGAGCTTCAAGAGCAAAACACACGCAACAAACAACCGCAAACAAGCTTCAAACATCTTACCAAACAATGAGATCCGGTGCCGCACCAGAACGCCCAGTTTGCAGAACAGGCTGAGAGAGAGAAAACAGTGGATACCAAACCAAATCACAGTACAAGTGCATTTACAAACAGAAGAACAGGGGCATTCTGGGTAAATTATAGCTCTGTGAGTCGCCACATTTTTAACATCACCTCACCTGGTCACCATCTCCTTCTCTTTATTGGAGGCGTGGCCGCCGCTGCTGATTGGTCGAACAGCGGTGGACAGGAAGTAGAGCCGGTGGTTTTTGAAGTACTGGTCCACCAGCGGCAGCACGACCTGGAAATGAGCGAAACAATGATTCGTTCAGTGTAGGAATCTAATCAGTGATTGAAATGAAGCGTGTTAGAGTGAATCAGACCTTCCCGAAGAATTTGACCTGCTGCTCGTGAGGGATTTTCTCCCCTTTCAGTCGAATTCCAGCATCTGAAATCAAGAGGAGGATGATCAGGATCCACGGCTGAAGCACAGAGATGGATACAGGCGTTAAAGCGAGCGACTCACCGAACTCCAGCATGTGTCCGTGAGCTTCGTCCACATACGTGATCAGCTGCTGCAGAAACGTGTATGCGAAGCGTTTCTCTATAGACGGAGTGTCCAGATCCTGTTCTTTCATCGCCCTGCTCACATCACAAACACACAGATATTAAATATATATATACTGTATATAAAAACTTATTTAATCAATTCTTTTTTTTTTTTTGAGAATTTCACTTTTGGGGTCAGTAAGATTTTTTGATACTTTTGAAAGTTTATACTTCAAGGATGCATTAAATTGATCAAAAGTGACATTTATAATGTTACAAAAGATTCTATTTCAAACAAATGCTGTTTTTTTAAATGTTTCTATTCATTAAAGAACATTGAAGAATGAAATGTATGACAGTTTCCACAAAAATATGCCTGTTTTCAACATTGATGATAATCATAAATGTTTCTTGAGCAGCAAATCATCATATCAGAATGATTTCTGAAGGATCATGTGACACTGAAGACTGGAGTAATGATGCTGAAAATTCAGCTTTGATCAGAGGAATAAATTATACTTTACTATATATTCACATAGAAAACAGCTGATTTACATTGTAATAATATTTCACATTTTTACTGTATTTTTATCAAATAAATGCAGTCTTAGTTACTTGTTTTCTGAAATATTTTTGTTATTTATGAATATTTACAAATGAGATATGAATCAGTGTCCACAGATGGATGTGAAGCAGGCACACACACACACACACATACACACACACACACCTTGAGACGCTGTATCCATTGATCTGAAAGAACTTCAGGATGTCTTGTGCTTTCTCCCGGTCTTTGGATTTCTCTTTGGCAGTTAAAGTGTCGTAAGGAACCAGTAATGGATGACTTCCTCCTCCTGGCAATCCAAACACACACGTTAGAAAGCAGCAGACACACACTGGAGTGAACACAGCACCATCTAATGGTCGTGCTTGGGTTTACATGTTCAGAAGGACATACTATCACACCTGTAGTATGCGATATGCATATTACATGCAGTATTTTCTGTATAATACCTGAGTGACCCACTACATTTCAAATAAATGTGCAAAAATGCATGAGACACTGTATCCAACAATGCAAAGTATTTCTTCAGACTTTTCATTTCTGTTAATTTTCTATAAAGCACAACAGTCAGTTCTGGAAGTAAAATCTCCAGTAATTTTCTCCTTAGGGAAGCTGATTTTTAGCCATAATATTTTAGCCATAATAACTTATAAACATTTAAAGACAGCCGTACTGTGAGTTCCAAGGAGGAAAGCTGCACTGATGTAGGAGGATTTGCTTCATTACTATGACAATAGTGACGCACACAAGATCTTACATGGAGAACAGGTTGTTGGCTGTAAATAAGAGCCGTTAAAAAGCATGAATTCTGATTAAAGGACAGAGAAACATATCCAGTAAAGATGAAAGAGATATTTCACGGATGTCAGACAGACCTTTGGCTTCCAGCTCCAGTTTTTTCTTCTGAGCCCAAATGTTGTGATAGTTCTCGGCCAGCAGCTCCGCCATCGACTGAAACACACGAGCACAAGGACGTGTTTAAAAATGTCAATCTTGAGTTGTTTTGTGCATTTGTGAAGCAGCTCCACTCACATGCAGGTCTCTGGACAGCGTCACGTTGCTCATGTCGACAGGCCGCGGGCTGAAACCATGAGCACCCTCTATGGAGCGCTGCGGGGGTCAAAGGTCACATTTATTAGTGTTCAGTAATATTAGCGATTTGACTGCACTGATATTATCAGATGAGAACAAAACTTGATCTGAAAAATAGCTGCGAGCAGCAATCATTGGGGTTCAAGCGCTTTAAGGCCTTTCAGCACATGCGTAAAAAGGTATTATGTTTTATATTTTTAGCAAACCTGTAACCATCTCGATCATAGATGGAAAAGACCATTTACAGCAAATACAGTTAATTTACCATAGTAAATATATGTTTTTTAAAGCTTTTTAACAGTTATCGACGTTGAGCCAAAAACCTAGGACTAGTTCACCAAAGTTGTTTTGAAATAATCTCCGATATTTAACGAACGATTCGATGGACAGCGGCAGTTGCTCAGAATGACGAGTTCTACCATGTGGTACGAATGTCGTGGATGTGTGCGAAAAATTGACTAATACACAATCCTTTATGCATGTGAAAAACATGAAGGCAAGTGAAACAGGCCCATTAATTTTGTCTGATAGCTGCTCAAAATTCATTGACTGATGGCAGACATGTTTTTTGAGATACATCAATGTCCTCATAGATAATCAAGACACCTCGGACAAAGACACTGCATGCCAATTGTCAAGTCAATCAGACTAACTGTGAATTAGTTATAGCCATTTTCATGTTTTTTTTCGTGTTATAGCGCCACCAAGTGGCCAGTCGCTGCATCCTTTTTCATGCAACCACAGAATGAGCTCTTGCATAGGTGTACCAAATTTGGTGAAAATATCTAATTCCGTTCACGAGTTATGCCCATTTCAGTAAAAGTGGCTCCGCCCACTTTGAACGTTTTGGCGCCCCTTAGGGTCCGTGAAGCAAAATTTCAACTTTTTTTTGATAATTATTGACAATCTGACTCCAGAGAATCTCGTTACACTGGTTTGGTTCTGATGGGGCCTAAAAAACCTACGACTAGATCGCAAAAGTACTCGAAAACGGTTTATGAGATGAACAATTTTGTACTTCCCGCCAATGTAGCGCCCCCGTCAGGCAGATCAGGGCGAGCCTTGCTAACGATGTAGACAGTGTGAGTACTGACAGCCTTCAAAGTTTCAAGTCTCTACTCGTTTGGTCTGCCTGATCACTTTTATGGGAGAATGCTGATCCTTGGAAATTTTAACAATTACATTATTACGCTTGAACCCATAATAATGTCTTCTGTAGAGCTGCTTTACAGCTGAAACTGATTATGTGTCATATTTGCTAAAGTTTGCATCACTGACTCTGGCATGAATGAATGCAGGTGTTTCTGACCTGACTGGACAGTGAGATCCGGCGTGTGCGGCTGTGTAAGGTGGACGCGTCGCTGTCTTTCGTCCGCTCGATGCTCCAGCCCCATGACAGCATCGTCTTCAGACTCTCTCTGATTGGCCAGCGGTAAACCTCCTTATCCTGAAGCACAGAGGAAACCATAAGGACTGGAATCACTGCGCTTTACCCATCATTCAAAGTGGCTTTGTGAGATTCTGTACCTTCTCAGACAGACACTTGTAGGGCTTCAGCAGTGGATGAACTTTAGAAGATTCACACATCTGCTCTCCATGAATCCAGCCAACGGCAAACTACAGACCCAACATCAATAAAATGAATTAACACTGATGCAACTCTGAAACCGTGTTCTGCCACGGTGAAACTCACTAGTTTAATGTTAACCTGCTGTCTAGCTGAAGTGCTTTAAGAAGGGGTTAGACTATTTTAATCAGTTAAAAACATTATAAAATGTCATTTTCAACAACACTGGCAAAAAAACACTAATGAGTAACTGCATTAAGCTTGAGAAAATATTTGCATTTATTCTAATAAAACAGAAGCACACAAACTGAAATGAACACTTTACAATAAGATAAAAACTAGATAAAAAAAAAGTTTGTCAAGACAAACTTTAAGTTGGCTTGAGAAAGACGGACCAGAAAGTTTAAAGGTTTTAAAATCTTGAAGTTTGAAGGTTTTTAGCTCGAAGTATGAAGTTTAAAGTCGTTTAAAGTTTAAAGGCAACACAGTCTATCAGAAAAACATATGTTAACATAATTTACCACATAGTTAGCATTTTGCTAACATGATTAACACTTTGCTAGCATGATTGACATTTTGCTAACATGATTAACACATTGCTAGCATGCTTAGCATTTTGCTAACATGATTTACCTTGTTGTTAACATGTTGATAACATGATTAGCACACAGCTAGCATGATTAGCATTTTTGCTAACATGAGTTAGCATGTTGCTAGCATGTCGATAAAATGATTCACACATTGTTAGCATGATTATCATGTTACTAGCATTAACATGCCTCTAACATGATTAGCACATTGTTAGCATTTAGCTAGCATGATTTAACACATTGTTAAGTGTGGCGACCAGGGCGGGCGAGAGCCGTGAGGGACTCAAGGCCGATGCGCCTCCCAGGTGAAGCTCATTAACACTCGCGCCACCGGCCTCGCGCCGTTCCCTCACGGCTCTCGCCCGCCCTGGTCGCCACATTAAGATGTTGTGAACATGATTAGCACTTAGCTAACATGATTAGCTTTTTTGCTAGCATGAATTAACATGTTGATAACATGATTAGCACATTATTAGCATGTTGCTGCCATTATTTATCATTTTGCTAGCATGAATTAGCATGTCTGTAACATGATTAGCACATTGTTAGCATTTTGCTAGCATGATTTAACACAGTGTTAAGGTGTTGTTAACATGATTAACATTTAACTAACATGTTAACAACAGCTAACATAGTAACATGTTTGCTAGCATTAACTAACATGTCGATAACATGATTAGCACATTGTTAGCATGTTGTCAGCATGACTTAGCAGGTTTTGCTAACATGAATTAGAACAGTGTTAAGATGTTGTTAAAATGATTATCCCTTAGCTAAAATGATTAGCTTTTTTGGTAACATGAATTAATATGTTGCTAGCATGAATTAGCATGTTGATAACATGATTAACACATTGTTGCCATTTGTTGCTAACATAATTTGGCATTTTGCTTACATTAATTATAAGTCTCTAACATGATTATCACATTGTTAGCATGTTGCTAGCATGATTTAGCACAGTGTTAAGATGTTGTTAACATGAATAGCACTTAGCTAACATGATTAGCTTTTTTGCTAGCATGAATTAACATGTTGCTAGTATGAATTAACATGTCGATAACGTGATTAGCACATTGTTAGCATGATTTATTTTTTGCTAACATTAATTAGCATGTCGGTAACATGATTAGCACATTGTTAGCATGTTGCTAACATGATTTAATAAGTTTAAACAGCATTTCAGTAAGTTGGCTTTCTACATTAGTTAATGTGAACTAACAATACTTGTACTGTATTTCATAACCCTAAGCCAACATTTAATTTAGTTTTAAAATCACTAAGTTGAACTAACACGAACAAACATTAACAAATAGAAAAACTAACATTAACAAAGATTAATACTGTAACAAATACATTGCTCATTGTTAGTTAATTAACAGTTAATTAATCATATTCATCACATTAAATAAGACAAACTTCTAGAAATGTTCTGCATCAAGATTCCTAAAATGAACCTATGAATCATTTTTTTGGAATGATTCAGTTTGAATGAATGAACGAATCAGATTCAATGCTACACATGAGAGGAACATCATGTCTGATTGTAACTCATTTAATCGAACAATTACATAAAAACGACACACTAAACCACTGCTTAATGGAAAGTAGACTTATGTAAGCAGCTCTGACCTTCTCCATGGACCATTTCTCATGGGAATATTCTGCATATTTATTGATGAAATGATCGAGCTTCTCAGGAACAACGACGCTGCAGAAACACAAACAGAACCAGCAGCACATTGACAAACATCTGAAAAACACCTCAAACCAGCTTCGTCAGGTCTAAATGCTCATGTGCAGAGGTTTCAGAGGATGACGGTGCTTCGAGTCTGACCTGCTGGTGTCGGCGGGCTGCGGGTTGAAGTTTCCTTCGGCGTCCATAGACGACTGTTTCTCCATCATGGCCACATAGTTTGACTCCATGTAATCAGGAGGTAAAGCTCCGGCCACTGCGCTCAGACACGGCAGAGCCAGCTTGAACAACTCCACATCATACTTCTGCAGAATCACACACAACTGTTTTCAACATTGATGATAATCAAAAATCATATCAGAATGATTTCTGAAGGATCATGTGACACTGAAGACTGGAGTAATGATGCTGAAAATTCAGCTTTGATCACAGGAATAAATTACACTTTACTATATATTCACATAGAAAACAGCTGATTTAAATTGTAAAAATATTTCACTGTTTTACTGTATTTTTGATCAAATAAATGCAGAAAAGACTCATTAAATATCTTAATTATTCCAAACTCGCTGCACCTTTCTGGCCAGAGCGTCAAAGATTCCCCAGAAGAGTTTTCTGGACAGATGCAGCTCCTCGTCGGACGCGGCGCCGAAGCTTCCCCACCCTCCGGACAGACAGTAGTACTTCCAGCAGCGCTCGTAGTGATTGGTCAGGAGCTGGAGGAGGAAACGCCCACACAGAGCTGAATTACTACAGTACAGTTTTCCTGAAGTGAATGTGAGTTCAGACGGAGTCTCACCTTCAGAGGCATCTTCGTGTGTTCGTTGAGCACAGGAACATCGAACACCAGACGCCGCAGCAGATGCTGCATCATCGACGGACGCAGTTTCCTGAAATGTTACAAATGAATTTACAAATGAGGCACTATTGAATTAAATATGCATGCTAAGTTGCATACATTTCCAGACCAGAAATCAGAACATTGGACTCAAAATTATTTTTTGGTGTTATTTTGGATTTCTCTTTTTATCACTCCAGAAATCAGAAAATACTGTCAACAGCCTGAAACAAACTCGTTTTTAGGAGTAAAATGTTCTATAGATCAGGTGAATGATATATGGACAAACCTTTAGAGTATATATATGAATAAAACTGTAAAGTTTGACGTGTGTAAAGCTGCTGAAGTGGAGATTTCTGACTTTGAAGATATGGATTTTTTAAATCTACAGATGCATAGAGATAAAATGCATTCAAGTAAACACTACTGTACCAAGAACTTAATCTAACCAAAAAGCGTTGCCATTTTGTGCAAAATATGAGATTTGTTTATTATTATTTTACAATAACTAAAAAGTACTTTGGGCCAGTTTGAATGACGCTCAGGATGCCAGTGTTGTAGGGTGTGAGATATATATTGTCTATGATATCATAATTGTTGATTTAAAGATCTGAAATTATCGAGTATGTCCCTCACTTTACAAAAATCAAACAAAACACCCATTGAGTGCACGCATGCACTACGTGAAATAGTCTAGTAGGCTGGACTAGTGCGCTGCATATTTAGAGTTTACGCTTTCACTGCATGATTTAGTCTACTAAAATGCCTTTAGAATGCCCCCAGAATGCAAGATAAGGGGCAAAATTGCCCTGTATATCTTTTATATTTATATAATTTAACATAGTTAAATTATATTAAACAAAGAGCGAAGTTTTTCTCCAAATATCAGCATGATTACAAATGTGATACTGATTTTATACAGTGTACAGTTTAATGAACAAGAACCTAATATCATGTGACTTACATTTTAGACACCAAATCGTCTGTTTCGCTCTTAAATAGTTCCAAAGTCCACAGAATTGTTTTGCATCTCTGAGCAACATTTCCTGAATGAATCAGCCGTTTGAATGAATCGGTTGAATCTCAATGACTCACTCATTAAGTCACTTTTCATTTTTTAAATAATTTCAAATATAACAGTATTTAACTTTTTATATTTCAAAACATTATTTATACATCTGTAACTGCTCAGACTGATATACTTTAATAAAGTTTAATCCATAGTTATATAGTCAGCTATAAATTAGATAACAATTTCTGTACCTGAAAATCTCCTGTTTAAACCTGCATGAAAAACTTGAAAAACACTGTTTATTTCATTTATATGTTTGTTCTGTTGTATTTATTTTGGCTATTACTCATAATTTGATTATTTGTTACTATTTATTTGTCTAACAATATTTAAAATTTAAGTGAGTTAATCTAGTAGCTTTTGGTGTCATAACCCTATTTATTAAGGTTACATGTATCAAAAACAATAACTTGGCTTATTTTATAGGCCCATTTTCTTTTCTTTTACTTTATTATTTTTTTGTTGTGGGGCAACTGAAAATTTTGGCAGGGCAAGTAAAATATTGAACCACAGTAGAAAAAATCCTTAGCGTTGAGCCCTGAAGTCGCTTATAAACATGCTATATAAAAAGAAAAGACGGTCAGTGAACGGACCACTAACTAGTAACTAGTAGACGTGTCCTCACCCACACACGGCCAGCAGACACTCCTCGATGGCGTCTCTCTGAGCTTTGGTGAGACAGCAGCCTTTAGACAGTCTGTAGACGGTGTGCAGCAGAGAGTCGATGAGAGACGCGAACGGCTCCGTCCCCGCGAACAGAGGAGCGCATTTGGTGAGCAGAGGCAGGACCGCCGTGCACAGGTACCGGTTCAGAGCCAGCGCCATGTCTGTGGCGCTCAGAGCCGCCTGGGGGTCAAAGGTCACACAGGACCAGGAGAGAGGTCAAAGATTGGCTGGATAACGCAACACTCACTAGCTGTGATTTCACTCAACGTTGGGAATTGAATTTATGCACAAAACACATTTATGCACATCTTAGCATTTCCATCCATGCAATATCCCAAAATTTGCATAAAAATGGGTGGATGGAACCAGCTGCTGAGGTGTCACATGACTCACCGTGTCCAATGAGGCGGCGGCTCTGAGGTCAGGCAGGAAACCTACTTCCAGCAGGTGCAGGAGGAAGTTCTGGTCCTCGATGCCGTAAACCCGGTCCAGGAACAGAACCATGGCTGCTTTGTGATCAGGACAGAACCCCGCTGACATATCCGGCTCGATCACGGAACCGTCTAAATGCACAAGTGATCAGAGCGATATACTGGTTAACTAAATTATCCACAATGACAGATTAACAAGGATTAACAATGACCTTTAGCCAGTGTGGGCATCAGGAACGGGATGCTGATCACTCCCACCAGATCCTCAATGGGAATGAGAGAGCGCAGGATGGCTCGGATACGGATGGCCTCTCCCTTCCCAGCGTGGATCAGCTGACAGAGGAGAAAGTGACCATGTCATCAGTACCAGATCGCATAGAGCTCATCAGCTTCACATGAGAGGAACGTGATCAACATAAAACTTTACACTTTCTTCTAACCAGATAAAAGGCATCTTTATCCATGTTAATCAGAGTTTTTGTCCTGACCAGCTGTGGCACATTGGCTGTGATTTGTGTTTGATTTGGTTGCGAGCGCAGTGTGCTTGCAGGGTGACTCCACCCACACTCTCTTCTGATTGGCTGTGATTGTTTTTTTGTGTGTCTCGTAGTCATGTCCCATCTAGTTAGGAAAACTCACATGCATCTCGGGAGCGCAGCGGCCCAACAGGTCGATAAGAGCTGCGTAGAAGGTCATGATAGCGTTTCCCATGTGAATGGTGTCATCTTCTTCTTCCTCCATCACATCACTACTGCAAGAGATACATAGATCATCAGCAGTTTGATTATAATGTGTGTTAGGCAGATAAATAAGCTCACAGATGATATCCCTGATGAATTAATACATGCTTGATAATTAATATCGTAATATCGCATGTAAACATACTATCCCTTTAAAACACTGAATGAAGGTGTTGACCCTCAGACTGCAGCAGATCAAGCAGAAGAAGCTGCATTTAGATCTCGACCCATTTTACTTGCTCACAGCAGCATTTTCTGGAGCAGTGGACAATGACAGTTCAGGAACACAGAAAATAAATGAAGGATGTGTGCAGATCATGACACTGACGTCCTAAATCTGCTGCATGGATGCGTTTGTGTGCAGGACCAGTGTTGGGGCAAGTATTGCAATATTGCATTACTGCTTAAAAAAGTAACTAATTACATTACTTAGTTCGGTTTTTATGTAAAGTAATGCGTTACATCACTTTTGCGTTGCTTTTTCTCAGCTGGCTGAGGCCTGCTCTACATAATCAGTAATCTGATTATGTCATGCACGTTATTTGTAATGCATTACATTACTTTACTAGTAGCATTAAAAAGTCATATGATTACATAATACATGTTACTTGTAATGTGTTACTTTACTCGTACTATCAAAAAGTAATCTGATTACGTAATGCACATTACTTGTAATGTGTTACTTTACTCGTAACATCAAAAAGTAGTCTGATTATGTAATGCATGCTACTTGTAATGCGTTACTTTACTCGTAACATCAAAAAGTAATCTGATTATGTAATGCACGTTATTTGTAATGCATTACATTACTTTACTAGTAGCATTAAAGTCATATGATTACATAATACATGTTATTTGTAATGCATTACTGTACTCGTACCATCAAAAAGTAATCTGATTACGTAATGCACGTTACTTGTAATGCGTTACTGTACTCGTAACAGCAAAAAGTAATCTGATTACATAATGCACATTACTTGTAATGCGTTACTGTACTCGTACCATCAAAAGTAATCTGATTACGTAATGCACATTACTTGTTATGCGTTACTTTACTCGTACCATCAAAAAGTAATCTGATTACGTAATGCACGTTACTTGTACTCGTAAAATCAAAAGTAATCTGATTACGTAATGCACATTACTTGTTATGCGTTACTTTACTCGTAACATCAAAAAGCAGTCTGATTATGTAATGCACATTACTTGTTATGCGTTACTTTACTCGTAAAATCAAAAAAGTAATCTGATTATGTAATGCACGTTACTTGTAATGCGTTACTGTACTCGTACCATCAAAAGTAATCTGATTACGTAATGCACATTACTTGTTATGCGTTACTTTACTCGTACCATCAAAAAGTAATCTGATTACGTAATGCACGTTACTTGTACTCGTAAAATCAAAAGTAATCTGATTACGTAATGCACATTACTTGTTATGCGTTACTTTACTCGTAACATCAAAAAGCAGTCTGATTATGTAATGCACATTACTTGTTATGCGTTACTTTACTCGTAAAATCAAAAAAGTAATCTGATTATGTAATGCACGTTACTTGTAATGTTCCTGTACTCGTAACATCAAAAAAGTAACCTGATTATGTAATGCATATTATTTGTAATGCATTACTGTACTCGTAACATCAAAAAAGTAATTTGATTACTTAATGCACGTTACTTGTAAAGCATTACTGTACTCGTAACATTAAAAAAGTAACCTGATTATGTAATGCATGTTATTTGTAATGCATTACTGTACTCGTAACAACAAAAAGTAATCTGATTATGTAATGCATGTTACTTGTAACGCATTACTTTACTTGTAATATCAAAAGAGTAATCTGATTACGTAATGCACGTTACTTGTAATGCGTTACTGTACTCGTACCATCAAAAAGTAATCTGATTACGTAATGCACGTTACTTGTAATGCGTTACTGTACTCGTACCATCAAAAAGTAATCCGATTACGTAATGCACGTTACTTGTAATGCGTTACTGTACTCGTACCATCAAAAGTAATCTGATTACGTAATGCACATTACTTGTTATGCGTTACTTTACTTGTAACATCAACAAGTAGTCTGATTATGTAATGCATGTTACTTGTTATGCGTTACTTTACTCGTAAAATCAAAAAAGTAATCTGATTACGTAATGCACGTTACTTGTAATGTTACTGTACTCGTACCATCAAAAAAGTAACCTGATTATGTAATGCATATTATTTGTAATGCATTACTGTACTCGTAACATCAAAAAGTAATCTGATTACATAATGCATGTTACTTGTAATGCATTACTTTACTTGTAATATCAAAAAAGTAATCTGATTACGTAATGCATGTTTACTTATAATGTGTTCCCCCAACACTGCTCAGCACATCATTTCCTGTGAGTGTTTGTTTGTTGCGTACAGCGTCCTGCTCTCCTCTGTGGTGGGCGACGGTCCATCTCGGCTGGGATCTTCTGAGATCTTTATGGCTTCCTCCATTGCTGCCAGCAGCCCGTTTCCACCCTCTCCACGCAGGGCGGGGCCAAAACACTCCGGCCGCCGAATCAGGAGCCGCACGACCACGTTAGCATTCTCCTCCACACTCTCACCTGAAAGATGCCAAAACAACACAAAACAACTCATCAAACACCATTCAGACACAATAAAGCACAAGATAATGATTAGTGGGAGTGGTCAATATTATTGGCCGATATATGGCATTTTTGGCACGTTTTCTGTTTGGCCAAAATGTGTCAGAATCAGGACTTTTATTTTGACAGTGCTTCAGTGTTTCTTTCTCCAGAAGTGGATCCTATCAGAACACAAACCGTTACAGAAAACTGCAAATCGGAGGAAGTCCAGGTATCGTTCGCCTTCCACCGGGTTCCAGCCAATGTCAGGATATCCTTTAGACATCAGCATCACGCAGCTCTGAAGACCACAGCCGGCCAGATACTGGACCACCTGACACACACACACACACAATCAGCCAATAGGATGTTCAGAAGCAGTGATGGACGAAGCACTCAAATCAAGTACTTGAGTAAAAGTACAGATACAGAGAGTCAGTCGTACCTTCTCGAGGTCCGGTTCTCTCAGCGCCAGAGCCAGTTCATTATTATCCATCACTGACGCAGCGGCCACATCCAGAGGAGTGGATCCTCGCATGGACGGAGATGCTGAGGAAAACAAACACACAGATAATGACTGTAGGGTCTTCAACAGACATCTCAAGCTCAGATCCCCAGACTCCAAAAGAGTCGATTCCTCAGCTCTGAAACGCCCTTACCAAGTCCCACGCTGCTGTTCTCCAGCAGGTAGCTGAGATGATCGAACATGGCCTTCTGATTCTGACGGCTGATTCGACAGAAGTAGCACAGGAACCGGCAGCAGTTGGCCACCATCTTTGGAAACGTGATTTCCTGAAGATCGAAGGACATTTGTTCAGTGAAAGAGCCATCGTGAGATGTTGGTAAGAGCATAAATTATGTTATTCTATGAGCAGAAAGAATGTTGATGTAGTACAAAGTAAGCCTGAAACTCTTCAGTAAAAACGCGGTGCATTTGTGAACATGTTTTCACGTCTCCCACCTTGGACTCTCCTCCGCCCAGAACGTTCACCATCACCTCCATGACAGTCTCGTGCATCCCGAGCGCTCTCATCAGGTTCGGATGCTGGTAAAACACCTTGTTATTCATGATGTCACTGCAGACGAGACAAGGACAGGCCAGAGGTCAGGCTGGAATCTCACACAATAAACAACAGGAAGGGGCGTCACTGAGACAAACGCTCCACTGATTTAAACTGAAAAACTTAATTTTTATTTTTTATATATATTTAAATTTGTTTGAATTATTTAATAATTGTTTTAAATTATTTAATAGTATTTTATAACTGAATGGCCCATTTAAATATTGCTGCCTGTGGTTGATATGAGATGCAGGTGATTATGGGTCACCTGAGCCCATGAATCATGAGTTTCTCCTCCTCGCGGCCCATCCTGACGCTGAGCAGAGAGCGGATCTGTCCCAGAGACGCCAGCAGGTTGATGGTGTCCTCCACGGAGACGGCGTTGATGGTGTAGGTCTTGGGCAGCGCTCGCACCTGCCCGCCGATGCCGTCGTACTGACGGTGGAGTAACACGAACATGGCCCGCACCAGCTCCGGGTCCTCGATGACCGACTCCTGCGCCCAGCGGACCATGGTCTCAGAGATCAGCTGCTGAAGCGTGCCTGCGGGACAGACACGAGACACGAGCGGCACTTTGACAACATGAACATAGACACCATTAACATCCAAACCATCTTATTCTAATTGTTTAGATATTGAGAATGCACATTAGCTTGATTTCGATTCACCAGCTGTATGAAAATGCAATAGGTGATGCTTATGGAATAACAGAAATACAGCGGTTACCCTGGTTAACCCTTTTAAACAACACATCTGCGCTTATTAGAAATGCTTATTAGTTTGCAGGTTTGATATAAACACCTGAAAACATTGTGATGATTCAGCAACAGTAGATCATAAGCAATTTATTGGCATAAATGTGCAGTATTCATTGATTGCGAACTGCCCTGAAAGCACAAGCCTGTAGAACAAACAACATGCATAATTAATTGAATCTTAGACTTCATGTTTTTCTGTCCTCTAATTTAAGACCTCTTGAAATAATCATTCAGGATTTTCTTATATGATTTAAGACTTTTTATGGCCTTAACTTTGATCAAAATGAGTTTAAGCTGTTTTAAGGACCCCAATGAGGAGCTGCAGGAACTCACTGGGTTTCTTTGATTTCTTTTTCTTTGGTAGATCAGTCATTTTCTTCTTCAGGTAGGTCACCTTCTCCACCAGAGACATCAGACGACCCCTGATGGTGAAATCATCTCCGTCTCCTGATTTATCATCATCCATCTCAATGCCTGCAGGGTGCACACACATACACACAAACACACTATATTAGTGAGGACATTTCATATGCTCCTTCCCAATTCACATAGTTCAAAATTAGAATGAGAGTGTATCCCAAATCATAGTATGCTGAAATGAGTATCCCAAAGATACCTGGATGGTTTCTAGCGTGAATTCAAATTTCACACTCTAATGGTCAGTATTGCCCACAACCTATTGCACATTAGACAAGGATTCGATTAGAACTACAAACATGCATAAAAAGTGTTCAGAAACTACAAACATGGCGGACGCGTGAGACTGACGGTTAAATAAAGAGATAAAAGGAGTTTGAGTGATTAATAATCAGTATCTAACCTGACGAAAAATTTTCATTCAGTGTTATCCACATTATATTTGAACTGTGATCTTTTATAAAGATACGTTACGTCCGATGACTGGCAGATCAAAGTGCTGATATATTTCTGTCCAATACAGTAGGAAATTAAATGAAATAAAAAAAATTTGCGACAAGATGATTGACAGGGCAGTTCAATCAGTTTCTGCCGGCTCACATTAGACTGGCTGTGTCCAAAACAAACCCTCCCTGCAAAACACTTGAAATAGATTGAAATAGAAACATGATTTATAAGCCCTTTTAACTGGTGAGGTCTGGCTCACTAGCCAGCGTTCGACAGTTTTCTATTAGGTTCCATTAGGAGTAAATCACGAATCAATCATAAACCAATAACAGAGACTCAGTAAATCATGAAGGAAGTTGTTTTTCTTACCCCAGTGGCAACAACAGTTATAACATAAGATTGTTATAATTATATTGTCGTATTTTCTTTATAATTCATCCTGATTTAAGGATGATTAGATGAGGTTGATCAGAGAAGATCTTTTACCGCAGTGTGTCATGAGATCTTCATGGAAGTCTAGCAGCTGTTCACGGATGTCCTCAGGACATGGACAATCCTGCTTCTCATCCTTAAAATTCAGCAGCATGTTGATCTAAGAACACACACATGCACACACACACACACACACACACACACACACACACACACACACACACACACACACACACACACACACACACACACACACACACACACACACGTGCACACACAGAGGTGGAGCAAGTTATTACATTTTAATGAAAGATTATAAAGACACATATTTTTCTTCTATGGAACAACATGATCAATGAAACCAGGTGGGTGAATCACACAAAGAACATGAGTCATATATGATTTCTTATGACTTTTTCTTTTTCTAATAAACAAAATGAAGCATACAAGTAAAATGAAAGAAATAGTTGTAAGATGATTCAGGCATGATAATTAAGCACATTTCCTTCCCAAATACTCATTGCCATAATACAAAAACACTGAATGCAGCACAGTACAGAAAAACTGCAACAAATGAATAAAAACAATCCTGTCCACACAGCTGATGCTTTGTTTCATTGTTTGATTCATAAAATCAGCATGAATTAAAAAATTAAATTCAATACCGGAAGCAATGTTGAGAATAAGGCATCATCTGACCTGTTCCTGTGGAGGCGAGCGGAACTCTTTGGTTTTGCGTGCCGTCAGAGCAGCAGACATGTTCAGCGCCTGCATCACTTCATTATAGCGGAAACGCTGGTTATCCTGAAGATTTGCAACAAAGTCGTCGGAGAAGGCGACCACAGCCTCAATGCGGTGACGCACCTGACAGTCGCACAGGTACTGCAGCAGGTGACACATCTAAGCAAACAAACCAGTCAGCTTTACAATACAACACGAGCAGCTTCACAGTAATAAAATAACAGATGCAAACACTGGCGTCAATTCACCAAAAGCCAAAGGTACTCTGATGATGTCTTAAAATCTCACTCTCTCGACGTGACGACAAGTGTGTGTGTGGTGATGAATCACATAGATTTGATCGCAACCCAGCATATAAGACAGTTATAGACCACTGTTATAAGAATTAAGGACTTTCACACAACTTTTTACAGTAAAAGTCTGAATATTTTCAAATTTAAATGTTGTTTTTAAATATGATTACCCAAAATATACAAAGATTGTCTGAAATTATAAAACTAAAAGTTTCACCATGTAGGAATACTAACACTTGGTGAAATACAAACACTTTTATTTTTAGAATAAAAAAAGACTATAACCGCTATAACCGGTAGATGGCGGCAGAGGACCACTAATAGCCTTTTCCACTGCCTAACAGTTTTTCTTCTTTTGATCATGTGTAAAACATGGTAAACAACTTGCACCAAACAAACTCATTCAGCATTTTGAGCGATACTGAGAGTAATCTCACTAACGGTAACTCCTCTGATTGGTCATTATTTTCAACAGAAATGGCTATGATTGGCTACAATACTCAACGCTGCAAAATCATGTTGTAAATAGACACATCTGCAGTGCCGTTGCACTCATGTGACACGACTATAACAACCAGTTCGGTTTAATTTACCTGCTTTACTCTTTTATTAAAAAATTACAAATTATATGTTACCCATTGTTAGATTAAAATCTCAATCTCTGGTAGATTATTTGTAGTCTCAGACATCAGTTTAGAAACAGGCACACAAACCCCTGTGGTGTGTGGCAGCAACAGTATGAGATATCTCGGGAGAATGACCAAGCAGACACAGAGATTGAAATTTTAACAGTTTGGGGGCTCGTCCGGGATATTCCCAAAATCATGGGAGATTGAGATTTTAATCTAACACCTTAGTAATATAACTCTGTTAATCCTCCAATAAAAAGATTACTTTGTATTGTACCGACCAGCTGTAAAGCAGCTGTAGAAAGACAAGACTGCATCTTTTCACCTGGAGTTTGACGGGCTCAGGAAGCTTCATCTGTAAAAGTCCTTCTTTTGGCATCTTTCCTCTCAGACCGTGTTCCTCAGCCCCGCCCCCTTCCAGCCGGCCCCGCCCACTGCCGTCCTCCGCCTCAGTCGCCCCGCCGCCACCGTCCTGCGAGAACACGCTGGGCTCGATCAGCTGCAGGATGGTCTTCAGGTCTCCGTTGTGGAAGATGCCCATGATCAGGAGCGTGTAGAAGAGTTTAATGAGCGGAACGAACAGGAACTCTGTGCTCCCGCCAACGGGATCGCGCACGTGTAAGCTGCCTTCCCGCACCGCCTCCGTCAGCATCTCCATCGTACGGCTCTTCAGCGTCTCCAGCGGGAACTCAGGGCTGTACTGGAAGCAGTCGCTCCCAGCAACCGTGCCGTGGTGACCCACGAAGCTGGGCGAGGAGAAGCGCATGCGCGGTTGCAGCGACGTGCTCAGGCCGATGCCCGGCAGCCCGTGCTTCTTCTTTTCATTGGGAAAGAGCGTGATGCTCTTGGTCTCGGCCGTCATGGGAACAATGTACTCAGAGTTCATCATAAGGCGTGCGGTGGCATAGCTGCTCAGGTGGATGTCGATGAGCAGGTCGTAGTAACCAGTGCGCAGGAGGCCAGGCATGTATTTGTTCTGGATGGCGTAGAGGAGCTGCGCCTCATCCACGTGACTGCAGAGCGCGTGAGCCACACGGTTGTTTCCCAGTGCACAGATGGCCGAATACAAGCGCAGCGTGTGGAAGTGGAACTTCAGCAAGTCGCGCTGCTCCGTCAGCTCCAGAATATCCAGAGACCTGACAGACGGGACGGACATCAGTCATGGGACAAAATCAGCACCCGCTGAGTAAATAAACCATCATGCATGTGTGTGTGATGTACCTGTTCTCCTCAGGTATATGGAGGGTCATGAACTGCAGCGGTTCTGAACTCTGCACCATCCAGCCCAGTCTCTCATTGACCCTGGTGACCTCAGACCTCAGGAACTGATTGGGCACACGGCTCCATAACACAGGCGTGAGGAACTGCACGTGTAACCGCGGCGGACACTGAGGAACCGCGTTCTTCCGTTCGCTTTTAAAAAGCCCTGCAGAGAGCGGCATGACGCTCTACACACACAGAAAGTAAAGTTGGCAAACTTTATTGTCTCACAGATGTTCCTGTACTTTCACTCGCCCTGTTTGTGCAACTAGAGAAAAATAAAAATAGCCTCAACATCCTCTTTGTGTGTGTGTGTGTTTAAATCTCACCTTGATGCGTCCCAGTTCGAACTGGAAGACATTTGGACTTGTCGCCTGCGCAAACACTGCAGGGAAGAGTTTAGTACTGGGCTCCACCTGCAGACACAGTTAAGCGGCAAGTTAGTCCTAGTTAAACAGTCCCTCCATCAGAGGATCTTCAGAGCTCTTACCTGGTAGTAGGTGCTGAGCTCTTTGCCGTTGGAGGTGAAGCTGAGGAGGCCGTTGGCAGTATCTACCAAACATCCGATCTCTAGGCCGTTATTATTGCGGCCCTGACTGGGACTGCTGCACTCGCCGCCCCACACCATGTAGCAGTTACTGCGCTTAATGCTGCACAACACCACAAACACATCAGATACTGCTACTGTACAGACAACCATTTTAATTCTATTTCTGTAATCCCCAGTAATGTTTCGTTTGCTCTCTGTGTTTGTAACTGTGTCACTGCAGACAGAATCACACTGTGTTCCTGCAGAAGCATCACTGACCTCTCGTGAACTTTGCCCTTCTCGTCTCCCAGGGTAACAGTGACTGTTCGGACCTTGCTGAGCTCAAAGGCTGGATCATACTGATGAAAGTCTGAGGTCACCCATCCGACCCAAACACTGGCCGGCTCCTGCCCAGGGAAGATCCTCACCGAGTAGTAATACTGACACACAGACAGAGACAGAAGCGCCACATATAACATGAAGCTGAGGAGTGTGATGTTCTGATGCTGGTCATGTGTGTCTCTCTCTCACCGTTGATGTTTGTATGAGATTCTCACAATCGTCTCTCTCATCAGCCAAAACCTCCTCTGACAGGCGAGTGCTAGAGTTGCTGCTGTTCATGTCGGGCTTCGTTCTTTTCAGCATGAACCTGAACAAACACACATGCAGTTACAGACACAAACATTTTACCAAATGCATTACCGAGTTGTGTCTGTATAATCCACCTCTGTTTGATTTTCGAGGGTTTCTCCTGATTATGATCTTTGTGGTTGTTGAACTCGTCTCGATCTCTGTCGGGCCCGTTGGAGCTGACGTGACTGTGTGGCGTTTTCATCAGGACCTCGAAGTCCGACACCGTCTCGAAATCCTCCAGGTCTCTCTTGGGAGAGAAGAAGCTGCCGTTGGCTGCTAGCGTCCCGCCAGGCGATCGCAGGAATGCCTCCGAGCACTCGATGGGCATGCTGAGACGATAGAACATGATGTCCGTGTTACTGTTCTGTGAGCCGAATGACCTCTGGGTGACCTTTAGGCACGGTGGGCTCTCCACCGTCCCGTCGATCCTCGTGACCTGTAAAACACGCATGCAGAATTCTATAAACGCTCAGAATGGTGCGGCTCATCTCAAAGTGTGGCGTGACCTCTGACCTCTATGTGCTCGTGGTTGAGCGGGGCAGGGATGAACTGAGGCAGCCGTTTGCTGATCCACATGGTCAGATCTCGGTTCATGTTGACGGCGAAGGGTTCGTAGCCCTCCTGCAGGCCGCAGATGGTGAAGTACTTCAGCGTGCTCACGTCCTTCCCGAAGTTCATACGGCCCACCTGACAGATGCCCAGACTACAGACCGGGATGAAACCTGAGAACAACACACAGAAAAACAGGATCAGCACTACTACTAGTGAAGAAACCACATGCTTTAACTCATCTACACTCACTCTTGCATAGGAAAATGCAGATTTAGTTAATGTCAAGCAGGGTTATCATAGTTAACTAAAACTAAAACCATAAAAACTAAAATTAATAAGTCTCTGGTGTCTCCAGAATGTGTCTGTGAAGTTTCAGCTCAAAATCCCCCACAGATCATTTATTATAGCTTGTCAAATTTGCCCCTATTTGGGTGTGAGCAAAAACACGCCGTTTTTGTGTGTGTCCCTTTAAATGCAAATGAGCTGCTGCTCCCTCCCCCCTGTCCAGAAGAGGGCGGAGCTTTAACAGCTCAACAACAACAAAGCTGGAGAATCTCACGCAGACAAAGTGGAGTTGATTCAACTCATCCACTAGCATGTGCCGTCATGTTCATCTTTTGTGCAAATCCAGGGTTGAATTGACCCTCGTTTGGCGTAAAATGTCAACAACACTCTACTACAACAACTCTTCCTCTTCTCTAAAGCAGGCCAACATGGCCCCGCCCTATTTGTTGTGTATTCTCGGGGGCGGGGTTTATGTAAATGTTTGGGTTAGTGATGTCCCGGGAAGAAGTTCATTGTAGCCCCTACCAGCCATTTGTTGTAGTCCTTAAAAAGCAATTTCTGTGAAAGAAAATATCTCCTTTGCATAGAACTTTGAGTGTTGTAACTTTGCAGATGTTGTTTATGCTGAAACAGCAACATTACACACTAACTAAAGTTAAAAAAGTCAAATCATAATCAAGGACCCCTTTACACACAAACGCACTTCATTTTCAGCATTTCTCAGAGAACATGACTTAATATCTCATTTTGAATCTCCAGACATCTTCCAGTTTTGTCTTCACATGAACATACTGGAGAAGAACAGCAGTTTTTACAGTGTAGTTACTGCAAGTCTGCAGTTTCTGATACTCTCACATATAACAAAGAGATGCAGCTGACATCACAGAATGAGCCAGATATGCTGACGCATACAAACATACAGACAGAATATAAGTGAGTAATGGTTGATGTGTGTCAGTGGCCAGCAGGTGGCGCTGATCTCTGCAGGATCTGCTGCTGTTCATCTGTGAAGAGCCGTGATGACAAATGATACAGCAACATTCACCTGCTGCCCACGAAAACACTCCTTTACGAGACAGAAGAGCTGCTGCAACAAATGCACATGAGCGTGTGTGTGTGTGTGTGACAGAGAGAGAGAGAGTGTGTGTGTGTCAGTGTGTGTTTTGCAGTATCAGCTCTGTAGGTGTTAGCAGAGCTCAAGTCTGCTTATCTTTAGCTGCATTTTCATTCACACATACACTTACAAACACAGACAGACTCACACACACACACACTCACACACAGACTCACACACACACACACACAAGTGCAGTTGAGTCGTTTGAGAGGTGGAGTGAGTTATTACATTATGATAAAAGATTATGAATACAAACATTTATGTCTGTATAATAACATGTCAACATCACTGATGAATTATTCACAATAAGAGCAGGAACATGAATTAAGAGAGTCGATTAATTAAAGAGATATTCATGAAAATTCTGTCATTGTTTACTCAAAAGGAGACATTTTGAGAAAAGTCTCAGTGTTTTTTGTCCATACCGCAAAAGTTCAGTGTTGTCTGGTTCCTGAGGGAGAGTAAATGAGGGTGGAATGATCATTTATGTCTGTAGTCAACAAAGTGTTAATTTCACGTAACACACAGGATTATCATCCCACACAGAGAACACCTCACTTCACTCACCGTCCCAAACTTCAAAGTCTTTGAAGGCGAGCTCGGACCCGGAGTCATCGAGCAGCACCTCGCCGTTGAGCGTGAACATCATGGTGCGTTCGTTCATGTCCACCATACATCCCACCACATCTCCAGACTGCCAGGAGCGGCCGAAGTGCTCGTTGCCCTGATGCCAGCGCTGAGCCTGCAGAAACACACATCACTCTTCATCTGTCCTGCAGTGACTACCTTCAGAGACTACATTGCAGTAATAGATTACATGATGACATAAGCAAACCACTCCTGTTTACATGCAATTTTCATTATTCTGATGATTCGCTAAGAATTGTGGTTATTTTTTACTGCCATTATTCACATATGCACAGCACAACTCTGATAGACTTCCATTCATGATATGAAAACTAGCATGATATCAATCTGAAACATGTGGGCAATGCAATAATACGCACTAGCCAATGCATAGCAACACTCTAGCAACCATCCAGAACAACCTAGCAACCACATAGCAACATCCCAGCAATCACCCAGAAAACCCTAGCAACACTCTAACAACCATCCAGAATACTGCATAGCAACACTCTAGCAACCATCCAGAAAACTGCATAGCAACACCCTAGCAACCACCTGGAGTACCCTAGCAACTTCATAACACCCTAGCAACCATATAACCTATTAGCAACCACGCAGAATACCATAGCCACCGCATAACAACACTCTAGCAACCACCCAGAAAAAACCCTAGCAACACTCTAGCAACCACCCTCAGAATATTGCATAGTAACACTCTAGCAACCACCCAGAAAACAGCATAGCAACACCCTAGCAACAACCCTAAATGCCCTAGCAACCACATAGAAACACCCTAGCAATCACCTTAAGTACCCTAGAAACCACAAAGAAATACTTTGGCAACTGCCCCAAGTGCCCTAGCAACTGCATAGCAACACCTTCGCAACTACATAGCAACACCTTATCAACCACTCCGAGTACCCTAGCAACCACATAACATCTTAGCAACTACACAGAATACCCTAGCAACCGCATAACAATACCCTAGCAACCACCCAGAAAACTGCATAGCAACAACTTAGCAGCCACCATGAGTGCCCTAACAACAGCATAGCACATTATAGCAACCGCCCGGAGTACCTTAGCAACTGCATAGCACATTATAGCAACAACCCTGAGTACCCTAGCAACCACGCAGAAAACCCTAGCAACACCCTAGCAACCTCCCAAAGCACCCTAGCAACCACACAACATCTTAGCAACCACGTAGAATACCCTAGCAATCTACCAGTGACCACCCAGAATACCCTAGCAACAGCATAGAAACACCCTAGCAACCACCCCAAGTAACCTAACAACCTCCTAGAAACCATTTAGAATATCAATATGTTTTTCTGATAGACTGTATGGCCTTCTTCAAACCTCAAGCTTTAAAACTACATCAAACTTTCTGGCTATGCTTTCTCAAGCCAAAGTTTGTGCACAAACTTTACTATTTACTGTTTCTTCTTCTTCTGAGTCTAATGTTCTAAATCAGTTCAGCTCCAACCCTGATAAAAACTCACCTGCCAGTAGCTTTTAGTAACCCTTCAGACCTTGATTAGCTTGTTCAGGTGTATGTTATTAGGGTTGAAGGAGCAAAACTCTGCAGGACTGTGGCTCTCCAGGACCGGCCACAGTTTCAATCTATTTGCATCAAATGCAAACACATTTCTAGGGACATATTGGATTTTTTCGGTGATGTGCCTAAAAATGTCGAAAAATTTTCGACCATCAATATTCATGTCGTGCAACGCTGTCAACATGAACTCTGTGTCTTCAACACTCCAACAATGCACATATGCGATTAAAGTGCCTGTTTACTGTGATTAAAATCAGCATACATCACTTAAATCTCATTCTAATGGCATTATGAGGTTCACCTTGAATCCATCGAAGACGAAGGCCTGCTCGTCTGAGCCCAGCTCCAGGTCCGGCAGACAGCCGGGTCTCGCCCAGCCCACCCGCATCTCGCCCGCCGTCACCACCTCCAGCTCGAAGTACCACTTCCCTCCACTCACGCTGTACGTCTTCTCCGCTCGGAAGATCCGGAAGCGTTCGGCAGACAGATTACCCGCATCCGCTCGAGCCGCTGTGCAAAACAGACACAGGTAATATTTTAAATTAGATTACATTTTTATATTGTCTTTTTAATTTTATTGTATGTTTTTGTCATTTATATTAGTCTTTTATTGTTTTAGTTTATTTAGTTTGAGTTAATTTAGTACTTTAGCTGAAATAATTTTCATTTAATGACTGCAGTATTCCCAGCACATCCTCTGATGTCATGCTGCATGGACAGGGGCATTATGGGTAGAGTGTAAATTAGACTCAGGTTACCATGGTCTTGATCCGGAGCTTCCAGGTTGTATCCGTATCCCAGCAGTGTCCGCACAGCTTCCCGCAGACTGTCCTTGTTTGATTTCTTGGTCCTCTCGTCCAGAAGAACGTACGGAACGAGGCGAGGGTTTCTCCTGTTCTTAATGTCCTGCAGAGATTTTGAACAGAATTTTTTAAATGATTGATTAAATGACAAACACATTTTTTAACAGTCACTTGTCGCCACCTACTGGTGTAACAATGTTTATTTTGAGAGTCAAGTTACTTATCATCAAGTTACAAGTCACATCAGTGTTTATATCCGAAATATAAACTTTTATCCCAGTGATAATCTGAATATTTGTAACACAGAAATAACAATACTCTGTGGTTGAACAGGCTCTTTGTGTAGCTGTTCAGCTGTTTCAACACAGATCTTAATGTTCGCTGTGATTGTATTTGTCAAAGGTATAAAGGATAGATGAAGTGAAGGAAGATTGTGTGGGTTTCTTCGCAATCTTTTAACGATTAACCGAGCAGCTCTAGTGTTCAAACCTGAAAGCTGCTTCATCTCATTTGAGTCTTTTCTCCATGTTCCTCTTTATTTGTAACAGGGTTCCTACACATTTTCCATTTCAAAATACTCCATAGCTGTACTTCCATACTCAAATTTCCAGACCTCCTTCCAAACAATTTCTGCCATTGGTGAGCCTCGGTCTCCTTTTCTATTTTTTTTAGCGCACCAAAAATATTCTCGCCGCTTTATAATATTAATATTGAACAACTGTACTCACATGAACTGATTAATGGATCTTGAGAGAGGAAATGTCACTGCTTCATGTTTGTAGTCCGGGTCCTACAGTCTTTTAGTGATTTTTAAATTAGTGTTTGATTGTTGAAATAAAGTTTTGTATTTAGTATTCATGTCCTAGGCCCTTCTCTTCTTAAAAACCACGTACCTGTGTAACTTTTGTTGGGAATAAAATCTACAAGTACTAATATATTCCATTTAACAAGTTGTCATGACTTAGTTTGTTTCCCTTTCCGGCCATACCACTCGCTACATAGGCGTGAATATTTAATTTGTCTATTAATTCGATACATTTCCTTTATAGAGATCCTTCTGTGATTTATCCATCTGCTCTGTTCTCGACATTATATGTATCATATATTATCATATATCATATATACATATAATATATGAAACATTATATGTTTCATATATTATATGTATCAAAGTATTTGTATAGAGTAGCCTACGAGTATGAGTAGCACAAGCAGTTTCCGTAATATATTAGAAATTTGTAACTCTATAAACATATTTGCAAAGTGAAGAGAGGTGAAAAAGGTGACATGTAGAAAGTAGATAGTTGTAGGGGGTCTGGGGGCATCCTCCCCCAGGAGAAGATTTTTGTGATTTTAACATGTAAAGGAAGCATTCTGGTGCACTCTGAAAAGAACATAAATGGAAAAAAACAACATTTGCTTCAAGTAAAAAATAAAAAATAAAACATTTTGGCACCAGGGCTGAGCATTGACAAATTTCATAATTGAATGTGATTTTGATTCAGAAGCTTGCGATTTGATTTTGATTTGATTACCTTTGATTCAGTATTGATTAATTTGGGCCTATCAGGTACAGTACATGGCAAATTTCCTCAAAGAAAAAAATCTCTCAACTAATGCTGTAAACAATACAGGGAACCACAGCTGGTACGTCATTATAATATTAGGTTAAATTGATCGTAAGTTACTTACATATAGGCTAACTTACACATAAGGAAGTTTTTATAATAACGTTATAATCAAAGTGACAATTATTTTTCTACTCTTTTTATGTAGGCCTAAACATTTAAATGGTGACTGTCATAAAACAGATTTATGTATTCAATATAGAAGCACATGTTAAGTACAAATACAATGAATATGTAATAGCCTATAGAGCATATATTTATCAAAATGCTCCTCTCAAAGTTCATTTTTGTAGCTAAATGATGAGTTATTGGACATTGTAAGGCTTTTCTGAGGTAGGCTAAATGTGACATTTTTACAAGCTGTTTATCGATTATTAATCGATTGCATGTGACATGACAGATTTTGATAAGTTGTACTGTATCTTTCACCATACCTTTAGATTCTCAATCATTTTTGTTGTAACTAGTAAAGCCAAAGAGATGGCTGGTTCACGAGCGCTACAGCGATCTGTCACGCCACAGAGCGCCAAGAAAGATCGTGACTAACTCCAGTCTATGGGAAAGTAGTAGCCCATTTGCAATTCTTATGAGAATCTTGTGTCACGGACTACAAACATTATAAATGTAGGTTAACAAATTCTTATTTATTATGAAACTATATTCCTTTCTATTATCCTTTTGTTGGAGGTATATGTGTAATTTTATGTTATGTTAGAGTCTAAGTGGATTGCTGTTTGCAACCCATTGTACTTCCTTAATTTGACTATGTTTCAACAGTATTTCAGAGGGAAGCAGGATATTAAATGAGAAAAAAAAAAATTAGAACAGTACATGATCCATTAGGAATGGATTAGATCATATCCAGTAGCCCGTGCAGTGACATCAACAGAAAAGGCAAGTGATTTTAAATGAACAATAAGTTATTACATTTTCATTAATAATAAAAAGACAAACTATGATTATTTTTTTTGTTTGTTTGTTTTTTTAATGTACACACTCTAAAAAAATGCTGGGTTAAAAACAACCTAAGTTGGGTTGAAAATTGAGTTTGGGTTGTTTTAACCCAAAATAGGTTGGAAATTAAAAACCAGACACATAATTACTAGAGGCAACAATAATACAGAGCGCCAAGAAAGATCGTGACTAACTCCAGTCTATGGGAAAGTAGTAGCCCATTTGCAATTCTTATGAGAATCTTGTGTCACACAGTCACTCACCCCGAAAAAATAACTCTTCGGATGTAAACGATTCACATAAATGATGTATTTTGATTCAAAACTGCTAATTTCGCCACAAAGTGACTAGTTTGCAGGTATAATAAATTAAAAAACTGAATAGAGGCAATAGTCTGGAAACACAAATATTTTTCCAAACTCTGATTTCTTTTTTCCATACTTTTCCAGACCTGGAAAAAACTCAAATCAAATTCCATACTTTTCCATACTTTTCCAAACCGCGTAGGAACCCTGTTGTAAATTCATGGACTCATGAAATGAATAAATCAGTTTCACATTATGAAGAACTTGAGTTCAAAACTAAAAAGTCACACTAATGTTAAGTCCCCTACATTTGTTCTTGTTCCAGAAGCGATTCACTCGGATATACGGCAAAATAGCGCAGCTTTCCTTTCATGATGACTTTAAAGAAAGTTCAGTTCCTCATCTTTAATTACGACTTCGTTGTGACATTCATGTGTGTTTAACTCGGTCATTCATTTAAAACAGTCCAATCATGCAGTGCACTTTTTGGAACAACCTATGCTGTATGACGCACACTGACCTGCTGTACGCCGTAGGTCCAGCCCTGCCGTATGCGGTCTCTGGCCCAGACGTTGTGAGCATTCTCTGCCAGTTTGTCCACCATGGCCTCCTGTGTAGACGCCAGTTTGATGTGGCTCAGGTCCATCGGCGCTGGTTTATACCCACTGGAGAGCTCATATCTGACACCAGAACACACACTAACTAACCCGTACGGCAAACACACTACATCAACTAACACTAACGACACTCTTAGAAGAAAAGGTTCTAGATGGAAGCTTTTAGGGTCCTCACATAAGGAACCTGATTTGATGGATTTAGTTCTAGCAGCATCTAAACACATCCAGACACATAAACATGTCAGTATAAGATGAAGTTTCATACACTCACTTGGCTGAAAGCTTGAGATTTTTGACTTTCTCTGCCGCTCGTTCGTCCGCCACGCCAACATGGCAGCCCAGTGCCAAGAGAGTCCTGCACACACACATCAGATCACGCTCATCATTACATAATTTCATTCATCTATTTATAAAGCACTTTTAAAACTCCACTGTAGAAACAAAGTGCTGAATAGATGCAAACAGAAGCTAAATCAAGAGTATCGAGCATGCTGTTATGTTGATGGAGTTCATAATATTAATCATTTTAGTATTTGATTTAATTAGGGGTTCAAGTGCATACAGCTACAGCTGTTACGGTATGCTGGTGCAGAGATGAGGCAGATACGGATTTCCACAATAATAGATGCTTTTTAATAAACACAGGTAAGGAACGCCAGACATACACATTAACAAAACAGAGAACGGACAAGGAGTGCAGGGAGTGAGTGCATTATAAAGGGAGTGCAGATGATAGAGTCCAGGTGCAGGTGATCTGTGATGATGAGGAGCTGACGAGGGAAGTGAGTGCAGGTGATGAAACAGGAGGATCATGTGATATGGAGTCCAGGAAGACAAGGGATCTGTGACAGTACTCCACAGCGGGCGCCCTGGAGACCTCATGCAGGAGCAGGGAGAGGAGCGGACAGGAACGGAGGTCTCCAGGGCGGATCCATGAACCATGGCGGGTCTGGAGCCGTGGGCAGCCATGGAGGGTCAGGTGCAGCGGGCTGCCATGGAGAGTCAGGTGCAGCGGGCTGCCATGGAGGGTCAGGTGCAGCGGGCTGCCATGGAGGGTCAGGTGCAGCGGGCTGCCATGGAGAGTCAGGTGCAGCGGGCTGCCATGGAGGGTCTGGTGCAGCGGGCTGCCATGGAGGGTCAGGTGCAGCGGACTGCCATGGAGAGTCAGGTGCAGCGGGCTGCCATGGAGGGTCAGGTGCAGCGGGCTGCCATGGAGGGTCAGGTGCAGCGGGCTGCCATGGAGGGTCAGGTGCAGCGGGCTGCCATGGAGGGTCAGGTGCAGCGGGCTGCCATGGAGGGTCAGGAGCCCTGGTGGGCTCTGGCGCTTCCGAACCCCCGCCCAGGAGTTCCCCACCCACAGGTACCGGAACGGGTACTAGGCCCCCCCCCAAAAAATACATGGGGAATTTAAGGCAAGTCTTTAAAAGTCTGAGGAAGGGATTGTTTCTGTGGGCAGGAGTGGGCTTTAGGGCGGTGGAGCATGGAGAACTTGGCTCGGCGGCGGAGACTGGAGAACTTGGCTCGGCGGCGGAGACTGGAGAGCTTTGCTCGGCGGCGGAGACTGGAGAGCTTTGCTCGGCGGCGGAGACTGGAGAGCTTTGCTCGGCGGCGGAGACTGGAGAGCTTTGCTCGGCGGCGGAGGCTGGAGCGGCAGGCTCGGCGGCGGCGGCTGGAGCGGCAGGCTCGGCGGCGGCGGCTGGAGCGGCAGGCTCGGCGGCGGCGGCTGGAGCGGCAGGCTCGGCGGCGGCGGCTGGAGCGGCAGGCTCGGCGGCGGCGGCTGGAGCGGCAGGCTCGGCGGCGGCGGCTGGAGCGGCAGGCTCGGCGGCGGCGGCTGGAGCGGCAGGCTCGGCGGCGGCGGCTGGAGCGGCAGGCTCGGCGGCGGCGGCTGGAGCGGCAGGCTCGGCGGCGGCGGCTGGAGCGGCAGGCTCGGCGGCGGCGGCTGGAGCGGCAGGCTCGGCGGCGGCGGCTGGAGCGGCAGGCTCGGCGGCGGCGGCTGGAGCGGCAGGCTCGGCGGCGGCGGCTGGAGCTGAGGGCTCGGCGGCGGCGGCTGGAGCTGAGGGCTCGTAGGCGGCGGCTGGAGCTGAGGGCTCGTAGGCGGCGGCTGGAGCTGAGGGCTCGTAGGCGGCGGCTGGAGCTGAGGGCTCGTAGGCGGCGGCTGGAGCTGAGGGCTCGTTAAAAAAGTCAATAAGCCAGTCCAGATCTGGCGGCTCGCACAGGGTAGGAGCGGGCTCTGGAGATACAGGAGCGGGCTCTGGAGATACAGGAGCGGGCTCGACAGAGACTGGAGAGGGCTCGGTGGAGATTGGAGAGAGCTCGGGGGAAAGTGGAGAGAGCTCAGCAAAAACTGGAGAGGGCTTGGTCTTTCTTCTCTTCCTCCGCCTTCTGGACCCGGCGGAGGAGTGTGGGTCCAGCGTAGAATAGGAAGGGAGTTCACTGGAGGGGTATGCGGAGGAGGACGGAGGTTGACTTACTGGCCTGGCCAACCGTGTTTCTGGAGGGACTGGAGACAAACACTTATCCTGAACCCTTTCTACCAGGAATTTGGAATTATTCAAATACAAAATTAAATTGATAGTTTCGCTTAAGGAGAAACAATAATCAGGTTCATCTAAACGGATAGTGTCGTCATCCAGTCCATCCAGAAACAGGGCGATCAAATTAGCGTCCGGCCAGTCAGTCAGAAAAGCAAGCTCAACGAACTCCTCCACATACCTCTCCAGCGAACGACCAACCTGTAGGAGCCCGATGAGGCGATCGCCGGCCGTCAAGGAAGTTAGAGGCATGGGAGAAGCTGGAGCCAGGGAGCAGAGGAAAGTATCCATTCTCTTTCTTGTGGAAAATCCAGTCGTTTTAAAGGTCCGTTCTTCTGTTACGGTATGCTGGTGCAGAGATGAGGCAGATACGGATTTCCACAATAATAGATGCTTTTTAATAAACACAGGTAAGGAACGCCAGACATACACATTAACAAAACAGAGAACGGACAAGGAGTGCAGGGAGTGAGTGCATTATAAAGGGAGTGCAGATGATAGAGTCCAGGTGCAGGTGATCTGTGATGATGAGGAGCTGACGAGGGAAGTGAGTGCAGGTGATGAAACAGGAGGATCATGGGATATGGAGTCCAGGAAGACAAGGGATCTGTGACAACAGCGGTCAAAAGTATGAAATTGCTCGTAACTCCTAAACCATTGAGGCTTAAGTGTTTTATATCGTTGGAATCTTTGGCTCAAAACAGACAATGCATTTTGGATTTTACTTTTGCGAAGTTTTTGGCCCGATCGCAGCCAAACCAGTGCAGCAAGATTTTCTGGAGTTGTCAATAATTATTTAAAAATGTTGAAATTTCGATTCACTGTCTCTAAGGGCCACCAAAATGTTCAAAGTGGGTGGAGCTATAACTCGTGAAAGGAATGAGATATTTTCACCAAAATTGGTACACCTGTGGGAGAGCTCATTCTGTGGTTGCATGAAAAAGGATGCGGTGACTGGCCACTTGGTGGCACTATAACAGGAAAAAAATGAAAAAAAGGCTATAATAACTTCACTGTTAGGCCAATTAACTTGAAAATCAGCATGCATTGTCTTTGTCCAAGGTGCCATGATTGTCTATGAGGACATTGGTGTATTTCAAAAAACATGTCCGCCATCGGCCAATGAAGTTTGAGCAGCTATCAGACGAGGCTAACGGAGGCCGATCCGAATGAAACTTGCTGGACCTGTTTGACTCACGGCCCCAGAGGCCTGTGAGAAATTCAAAAGAAATCAGCCACCAGGGGGCGCCTTCATGTTTTTCATGTACGTAAAGAATTGTGTATTGCACGATTTTTCACACACACTGAAGACATTCATACCATATGGTACAACTCCTCATTCTGAGCAACTTTGCCTCCAGCAACGCTGCTGTCCATCAAATCATTCGTTAAATATTGGAAATTATTTCAAAAACCAACTTTGGTGAACTAGTCCTAGTTTTTTGAAAACCATATATTTCCTATGGTAAATTGCCTGTATTAGCTGTAACTGGTCTTTTCCATTTATCAAGATGGTTACAGGCTTGCTAATTAAAACATTATACCTTTTTACGCATGTGCTCAAAGGCCTTAAAGTGCTTGAATATAAAATTTCCCCAAAATAAAATACCATTGAATGCATTCATCTTCAATTACACCAAAAGTAATGTCATTTCCAGTAAACCAAGATAAACATGCTTACTTGAGCGTCTCCTGAGACATCTGAAGGTTGTAGCTGCGCTCTTGTTCAGGAAGTCTGGAGAACTCGACCAGACACGGATGCTGCCGTTTATTATCATCTCTTACCTACATCATGAACAACAGAGGGAATCACATTTGTGTTATAACATTTGGGCAGTCATAACAGGATGCAGAAACGTACAGTATTTTGGAGAGGAATTCATCAAAATCTGTTAAGAGGGTCACAATGAAGAGAGGGAGACCCTAACATCATACCATGTGACTCTATAAACACACAGAGCTGGAACACTGTGAGTGAAACCACAGATTCTCAGAGGCTTGTCAAGACACAATTCGTTTACACTTTATTTTAAGGTGTCTTTGTAACACTGTAAATAAACATTTAATGTTGAGTAATATTAAGTAACTACATGTACTTACTATTGGGTTAGGATTAGGTTTGGTTTAGGGTTAGTTGCATGTAATTATGCATAATTTACTGTTATTACTATAGTAACTACATGTAACATATATAACAATGGCACTGTAAAATAAAGTGTTACCCACAATTCTCTGTAAAGCTAATTTGAACGAACATGAAAAGCGTAACGCTCTCTACAAATAAACATGACTTGACCGATAGAGATCAAGAGGGTTTTCCACACACACATACAATAAAATACGTTTCATGTTTTACAGCTTTGATAGGGAATAAATGAGGAACATTAAATGATTATGGCAGATCTGTCAATCAAACTTCAACTTACTTATAGTAATCAAAACCGAGAACATATTATGATTATTTTGTCATGTGATGTGACCTCACATGTAGTGTCAGCTGATGAAATGCTAATGATTAAATAAAAAAATGGCAAATTAAAATAAATAATTTGAAAATAACAATCAAAATAAAAAAGCTTACTAACAAAGATTAATTATATTATATTATATTATTTTATAAATTAATTGAAATTAAAATAAATAATTTGAAAATAACAATAAAAATTAAAAAAGCTTACAAACAAAGATTAATTATATTATATTATATTATATTATAGTATAAATTAATTGAAATTAAAATAAATAATTTTAAAATAACAATCAAAATAAAAAAGCTTACTAACAAGGATTAATTATATGATATTATATTATATTACATTATAAATTAATTGAAATCAAAATAAATAATTTGAAAATAACAATCAAAATAAAAAAGCTTACTAACAAAGATTAATTATATTATATTATATTATAAATTAATTGAAATTAAAATAAATAATTTGAAAATAACAATCAAAATAAAAAAGCTTACTAACAAAGATTAATTATATTATATTATAAATTAATTGAAATTAAAATAAATAATCTGAAAATAACAATCAAAAAAGTTTAATAAATATATATTATATTATATTATATTATATTATATTATATTATATTATATTATATTATATTATAAATTAATTGAAATTAAAATAAATAATTAAAACAAAAACTTACTAAAAAAGATGTAATATTTTCTTTGGAATTAATTAAAATTAAAAATAATTATTAAAAAAAAATACAACACTTAATAAAAAGTTAATTAAATAATAAAAAATGTGAAATGAAAATAAATAATTTAAAAATAAAAACTCCAAATAAAACATACTAAAAAAGATTAAATATTTCATTTGTTTAGCTGCATTTCAACAAGTGACTATTAACTGTTGTTAAATTTCTGAAATAAATATATAAGAAAATATTTTAACTCAAAGGGGTTCAGCTGATGAAAATCTGGGAATTGCTGATGTCAAACCTCCACAGAAGAAACAAACAGGTGACGCGTGTTTGACGTACCGTTCCGTAGGTCCATCCGAGATCGATCTTGTTCATCACCCACAGCTCATGGATGTTTTCTGCCAGCTTCTCTCGGATCCGCTCAAGATGTGGTGGCAACACGATCTACACGGAAGAAACACGTTCACACATACATGATGCGAGTGTGTGTGTGTTGAGTGTGTGTGTTTGTGAGTACCTGACTGGTGTCCACAGGTGTTGGCGTGAAGGCCGCCTGTGACAGCGTGACCGTGGGTCCGAGGAGGTCACGTGTTTTCCCGTGATCATGTTTATACTCCTGACTGTGCTCCACTCTCAGCTTCTCTCGCGGTAAAACCGCCTCGAAACACGGAGCGTAACCGGATGGAGGCAGGAACTTGAACTCGCCATGACGACCGCCCAACAGGAAGCGCACTCTGAAGAGGAGGAGGAGAAGCACAACTGATACTATAAGAAAAACTATAACTATAAAGTCTTAATCGCTCTAAGAGAGGAACAATATCATTGGAATTTCCAGCTGACAGCCAATCAGAATCCATCCGGCTTTAAAGAGCTCGAGCATTTAAAGCGGTAGATGACTGCCTCAGCCAATCACAAGAGTTCAGGGCGGGGCTACTGACTGAACAATGGCAGAAGGGACTCACTTGACTCCAGCGGAGAAGGACACAACAGGGAAAAAGAGTCCGTCTGAGTTGAAGTTCTCAAACATTCCCTGGACCGGCTGGCCGTTGATGCGGAAGGAGATGCTGGGAGCGCTGAGATCCAGACAGCAGCTGACCACGTCCTCGGCCCGCAGCAAGTGCTGATTGGGTGAGCTGACCGATCGCGCCACGCAACCTGCCAATCACAGCGCATGCTACGTTCACATCCCGCTTTTGAGAGTGATGCTTTTACTGCCATCAGCAAATATCTCACATACACGTTTACCAAACTACAAATGTTATGTGCAAATGTGTTGTTACCTGCCCACAGGTGAAGGCCATCAAAGCCATACGAGTAGAGGTCGTCCCCGACGCCGTTCCCGCCCCAGCCCTCTCCTCCGCCCGGATACGGCCAGTAGCCCTGTGTGGAGGCCCAGCCCACCCGCAGGTGAGTGGCTTCAGCCGTCATGAATGGCTCCACGTGGTCCACGATGAGCTCATAATACCACTTCCTGTACTGAGCGGAGCCTTCGCTCACACCCAGGAAGATATTGGGCCTCATGCTGAATTAGCAACAGAGAGAGAGTGATTGATTGATTGATTGATTGATTGATTGGTTGATTGGTTGGCTGATTGATTGATTGATTGATTGATTGGTTGATTGGTTGATTGATTGATTGATTGATTGATTGATTGATTGGTTGATTGATTGGCTGATTGAGTGATTGATTGATTGATTGGTTGATTGATTGGTTGGCTGATTGATTGATTGATTGATTGATTGGTTGATTGGTTGATTGATTGATTGATTGATTGAGTGATTGATTGATTAATTGATTGATTGACTGACAGGAAGTGATGGTCTCACTCTCCTACCTGCTGACGTGATTGACGAGACGCGTCTGCAGCAGCAGGTCTCTGCCGGGCAGCAGATTATCACAGATCAGGTGCTGATTGGAGCGAACCGCCACACCGTGACACACGCACAGAGAACACAGGACGTCCAGAACCTGAACATCACGGACACACCGGCGTCAGTCGAGCTGCTGGAAAACTGGAGCTACTGGCTAATCGTCGCACTCAAACTATGAGCTAGAAACGCCACGAAGAAATTTGACTAATTGCATTTTTCTTTGATGCAAATACTTAACAATAATTTATGGCATGATTCAATTTCACTAACTATGGGCATTTAATCAATGAGGATCTAAATTAGGGCGACAGTTTTAAACATGAACAGATAAATAAGTCAAAGAACAACCAACTGAGTAAAGCATGAAAACTAGTAATTGAACTCAATATAAAACGCCACACATTCATGTGTGAATCCTTTTTCTACAGTCCAAATGAACTGATTCAATAAATGATTCAACAACACTATGATTATGAAAGTGTTTGACACACACACACACACACACACATACACACACACACACACACACACACACACACACTATCTGCAGTCACCTTGTGGTTGCGTCCATGTTTGTCCAGCAGTGAGATGATGGATTTGATGTGTCCCTCTTTAATGATGTTCAGAGCTTCTGGACTCTCCACCAGAACACAGTGCAGAACCTCCAGAATCCCTGCAGACACACACAATACACACATCACAACACACACTTCATAACCATCACAACACACACATCATAACCATCACAACACACACATCACGACACACACTTCATAACCATCACAACACACACATCACGACACACACTTCACAACCATCACAACACAACACAAAAAAAACACACACACACACACACACCACAACACACACATTACAACCATCACATCACAACACACACATCATAACCATCACAACACAACACAAAAAAACACACACATCACATCACAACACACACACTTCACAACCATCACAACACAAAACACACACACACACACACACACATCACAACCATCACAACACACACATCACGACAGACACTTCATAACCATCACAACACACACATCATAACCATCACAACACAACACAAAAAAACACACACATCACAACACACACACACTTCACAACCATCACAACACAAAACACACACACACACACATCACAACCATCACAACACAAAACACACACACACACATCACAACCATCACAACACAATACACACATCACGACAGACACTTCATAACCATCACAACACACACATCACAACAAACACTTCATAACCATCACAACACACAACACAACACACACATCACAACACACACATCATAACCATCACAACACACTTCATAACCATCACAACACAACACACACACACACACACACACTTCATAACCATCACAACACACACTTCATAAACATCACAACACAACACACACATCACAACACACATATCATGACACACACTTCATAACCATCACGACACACACATCACAAGCATCATCACCTCAGAACTCAGTAATGATTCACTCATTATAAGAAATGACATCTGCTGTTAATATAATGACATTGTGACGCGAACAGTTTGTGTGCTCACTCCTGCTGGTCACATGGTGTGTTTTGAGTGCTGATAACTATGAACTATCAGACAACTGACTCACTCAAACCTAAGTGAATCTAACCAGCATGACCTGTCTGTCCTCATCTGCACATCAACGTGAATCCATCATGGTTTTTTACAGCTGAGCCTCTCAGGTTCTCATCATTCATCACATGACTGACGTGCACGTTACTTCCGACTGTCTACAGTGAACACTCATCATACATGCATTTCACTTTACATACCAGATGACGCTTCCAACCTCTCCAGACGACTGATCAGCCAATCCAGAGAGCTGGAGAACTGGGCACAATTCTTCCTGTTTCCTCTGATCAGAGCAGCTACAGACAGACAAACAAACGGATGATTGATCACATGATGAGAATAATAAAAACATTCATTAGTAATGAAGCTTGTCAGATGTTAGTATGTGTATGTATATGTTCATTAAAGCCATTAGTTGACTAATCACATTTATATTAATTTGAATTCTTAAATACTGGAGAGAATAAACCATAATAATGAGCATTTACGTAATATAGGCTATATAGCACTCAAGCTTGCCATAAAGAACCGGCAAAAGTAATGATTACGAATGTGACAAAAACAGTAAGGAGACATTTCAATTGTTTATTAATAAACAAATGTTTTCTAAATCAGTGTCGGCTGCAAAGATGAAGTTGACATTGCTGACTCTCATCATCTCTGTGGACACGCTTAGAGAGTTCATTCGGATTACATAATCAGAGAGTAGCCTATTTCTTTTTGTTTTGAATTATTTAATTTAAAAATAGACATTTCAAGCTTTCTATAGATATATTCCTCATGTCTGTGATGCAAGCAGCTGCTGAGTTTCGGTTCTAAGACGCGCTCCAGTTCACGTGCAAGTGATCGCGCTGGCGCCATGACTATATTTTCTGCTATATTTGTTTCTTATTCATTAAATCCAGGCAATTGGTTGATGAAACATTGATTAAAATTAAGATATAATTTTTACAAAATGAAATTCACTTTAAATAAAGGCTTTTTTACAAAACAAAACTTAATGAAGTGGTCAAAATCATGTCTAATTCACTCCATATCTTCCCATATATATTGCGCATCTTATGGTGTATCCTATCTTACTCATGCTGTTCACTTATTAAACAAATAATAATAATTTTTTAGACATATTTAATATTGGGGGTTAAAGGTCCAAGTTAAAGGTGCAGTATGTAATCATTTTGTCCGCTAGAGGTTGCTAGAAGCCTATTCAAAACAAAGGCGTAGCTTGATGACGCCAAGTTTGAGTGTGGAATCTTGGGACTTGAGGTCTCCACCTCAACAGCCGATGGGAAAGAATAGGGATTGGACTCGGGAAGAAATCATGTTCATGGATGAGATTATTAACGTTACTGTAGTGTGAAGCAGAGCAGGAGCGAGTGTTGTGGAGCTGAACGAGGAGCTGGAGCGATTGATCAACACACGCCTCACGAGCAGCGGGACTTTTATTATGACACAGTCGCCGGTCACACACTTTTCCGGTCATGAGTATGAGGAAACGCAGCTCTGTTTATCATATTAGATACATTTGAGAGTGTTGAAAATGATGTTATAACGTTACTCTGTGCGTTCGCTCGGCGGCTGCTGTGAGACACTGTTACACACTGCAGTAAAATAGATCGATTTTACAATATCAGATTAAATGCTGGATGATTGTGTTGATAAATGACATGCAATTATTTTTAAAACGTATTGTATGATGGAGAAAATGCTGTATTACTGTTACTAAAAATAAAGCTGCATCTGATTATGCTATGTTAGCTACTTCACAAAATAGTGTTTTTCTCTGAGGCATGGTAAAGCATGAGACTCGCAAAAAAATTAAGAAAATTAGATTTAAACAATAAAACTAAACGTGTTGAGCTTTATAACAATAATTAGTTTTCTGTCTATAAATCAAAACAGTTTTTCTCTCATCTATTAAAACATGTAATATTAAAGCGTCTTTGGTGTTTCCATGGTTTTTACAAAATCAAAGCGGAAACTGAGGGTAACGCGGGTATGACGCATTAACAGGCGACTCCTCACACGTCCCGGAGCCTTGGGTAAAATTGCAATTTTCTCACAATTTACAAATAGTTGGAAACATTTGGGGATATTGTAAGTACTCAAGTGAACAAAATATATAACACTGGCCTAGTGGTTTTTGGATATTTCACTGCGAAATTCTTACATATTGCACCTTTAATTGACATTTGATTTTTTTTTTTTTTTTTTTTTAAGCAATGCAATAGTTACTTTCCCTGGTAATTAGTTACTTTTATAATGATGTAAATCAGTTGCTATTAGTGAGAATTAACTAGTAACTAATGACTTTTTTTTAAAGTAGCATGCCCAACACTGACTGTCAGTAGTGCACTAGTACGTCACTGTGAATAAAATCTGCCTCAACGCGGTTGAGACACATCTGAGCTCATGGGGTCACAGTCAGCAGGTTTACAACGAATATTGATTTATGCAGATGAAATATGGATCATACCGAGGAGCTCGTAGAGGGAGTTCAGGATGGACTTCCAGGATTGTCCAGCCTCTTTACCGGCCACGTCTGCAAAATGAGCCGCACTGCTGTAGACATGCAAACGATCGATACACTCCAGCACCAGGTTGATCATTCCCTAGAGACACACACACACATGAACTCATGCATGAACTTCCTCCTTCAGAGATCATGAGACTGTTGAGCTTGCAGTTGAAATATGAACATCGTATTAAACCTTTCTCCTAAAATCCCTCAGGAGAAATAAAAATGAGCCAGCAATCAATCATCCATTAAAGGATTAGTTCACTTTCAAATTGAAATTTCCTGATAATTTACTCATTTACTCATCCAAGATGTTCATGTCTTTCTTTCTTCAGTTGAAAAGAAATTAAGGTTTTTGATGAAAACATTCCAGGATTATTCTCCTTATAGTGGACTTCAATGGACTCCAAACGGTTGAAGGTCCAAATGTCAGCTTCAAAGAGCTCTACATGATCCCAGACGAGGAATAAGAGTCTTATCTAGAGAAACCATTGCTCATTTTCTAAAAAGAAAATACAAATTTTATACATTTTAATCATAAATGCTCATCTTGAACTAGCTCTCTTCTTCTTCTCTATTAGAATTCCAGCAGTGTAGACACTGCTAAGTGTATTACTGCCCTCCACAGGTCAAAGTTTGAACTAAATTGTCATATACAATATGCTAGTGCAAGTATATAACGACTGAAATCATGTTTGAAATCATATCCTATTATATTATTTTTAGCAGGATCCAAAATAATTCTGTATGTTGTAGTGTAAACAGAATAGTGTTGGAGATCTGCTTTGTGGTTTTATGGGTATTAGTGTCACAGATACTCAGCTTTCTGATTAAAACGGCTGTAAGTTGATGTTGTGTGTGTCGATGTGATCCGCACCTCCTCCTGGAACAGGATCTGTCTGCTCTTGAGCGCTCGGAGTCGGTTCTGTTTGTCCTCGTGCTCCAGGTGCTCATCGGGAGGCTGGAAGTATCCGATCAGATCCTGAAGGCTCAGACTGACCGATTCGATGGGCAGATCGAGGGTGGACGTCTTCCCCTTCTTACTCAGAGTGTCTAGACCCCTGAGCTCAGGGAGGAAGCAGAGGAGCGTTAACAGATAAGAATGACGTTTGGTTCATGATTGGTCTTGATTCTGAAGATCAACAGTGTGTCACCTGATGAAGCGGTTGAACAGGAACACCGTGCTGCGGATGACTCTGGCGGTGCGCGACTCCTCGTTTTGCGATCGCGAGAGCGTCAATCCGTCATCCATGTGACCCTCATGATGCATGATGGCCTGAAACACACACATCAGTGCGTTACATTCATCATCCACACAGACGTGGCGGAGAGCGTCAGTCTGCAGTAATGATGAGGGTGTGCGAGTCTGACACGACTGTAATGAATCTCACTCAGAAGCAGCTCAAGGGCGTCACGCGTCACATATGAATGAATCCATCACAGCGACACACACATTCATCCTCTCAAACGCTTTCATATAAATCCATTATTGTGAGGGATGGATTGAAAATATTGATTTTAATTGATTATATATCTCAAATCGAATCGATATTGGAACTGAATGACCAGCTTGTGAATCAAAATGGAATCGAATCATGAGATTTGTCTCAACGGCCACTCCTACATGTTATGTTCGTCCTCACCTTCCTCTGGACGCCGCCCATGCGGGCACACTTGGCGTCCACAGACTGGTATGTGAGCCAGAGTCCGGCGTCCACGTGCTGGATGTAGCAGACCGAGTCTCCGTATTTGATGTCCGGGGCGCCCATCCCATCCACCTCCTTCCTCAGGCCAAAGTCCAGCTTCTCCTGCAGGAGAGGGAGCAGAGGATCATGGGTAAACACTCAATCGAGCCTGAGCAGAGATCTTAATATCTTCATGCCTTATAATCGCATTTATCAGGGCTGAATGATAGATCAAAATATCAATCGTTAAAATGAATAAATGTAAAATGTGTATTATGAATAATAAAAATGATATTTTAATCCCTGATATGCAAAACACATTTCTGATCATATGTCTCTAAACTCGTTTCAATAGTTCAATCGTGGCAAAATCATTAATAGCCACCAATTATTCTTTGTTCAATTATACTTCTCAATCCTAATGCAAAGGATTATTATACAGTCATATTTATGAGATGAAAAGTCAAGATTATGACATACTAAGCCTTTATCATGACATACTA